>NC_133492.1:0-43075 GCF_025370935.1 Choristoneura fumiferana
ATGAACGATTAAGAAACAAGAGCCTATAAACCAATTTGAATTTATTACAAGTAAATTATTAGGCAAAGAATTTTTAGGCTTTACATGTTTGTTTAAATTTATGCAAGACAGAAGTTATCTCTTATCTATAAACATAGGTAAATTTGATATCAAAGGTGTTGAAATATTTATATGAACACCGTTAGTTTTGCGGTACTTATTAAAATTGATGTGGCAAATTGAAATAGGTTCTAAGAGCAACTATAATTGCCTGCTTGCTTCTGTGTAGCAAGTGTGTCAACTTATGAAACCGACTGACACGAGCATTCATCATATTTTTTTTTTTATAATTTTATCATTAAATGAGCGAAGGTGAGTACGACCTTGGAATGCGTAGAATATTACAAACTTTGTGAAAGTTAAAAGGTAACGAATAACCCACGTTACTCGCTCCGTTGCTAACGATGTTCTCATTAAAACAATGTAATACATGCCGGCAACACTATTTACGTGCCTTTTATGCGTTAGTTTTGATTATTCTTCAAGCATGTGTACGTACATGAATAAGCATGAGTTTAAAATCTTTATTGCTTGATACTAATAATATAAATAACATAATTACTCCGCTTTGAAAATAATTCAGGTGTTAAGTCTCTGCATAATAATAAGAAGCGTTAGATTAGTCGTGATATGTTTCTACACAGATTGAAAGTTCTGTTCGTACTTTGAGCGAAGAAATAAGTTCATCAAAACAAATTTGTATAAGTCACAGTAAGTACACGTTGCACTTATATTTATTGAAACCAAATCCAGAAGAAAGTCCAGAACGCCTAAAATAGTAGATTTCACTACAGAATGTAATTTTAAAATTGTTGTCACATCAATCATATCTCGAAACAAACAGAATGGTTAGCCAATTACACCTAATTCGGGAGCGTGTGATCATCAGTATAACAAATTTAATGTACTCACACAGATCGTAGCTGCTTGTATGTAAGTTCTTTACAAACAGAATCATATCGTATCATACTCCGTAATATACGTATAATGCGTGTCCGAATGTTATTAACGTGGTGTTAAATTTAATTAATTATTGCCATTATGAATGATTTTAATTAGCGCTGCCTGTCACTTGGAAAAACGAGGCGAGTCTGACAGGGTTATGCGCAATTTTATACCCCAAATGTTATATAAAATAGTTTCGCCAAAGTTTTGATCATTTCATTACATTTTACAAATTAGGGGACGGGTGGATGTCTAATGAGACGGAACTCACCTGTCTAGCACAATACTCATATGCCGGTGAAGGTTTGCTTTGAGATCTCGTCGGGTATACTGTTGTTGAAAGTGCGTCGGTGGCTGCGGAGGCAGCGGGGGCGGCGGCGCCGGTGGCGGCAGGGCCTCGGCCGGCGCTCGCTTGCCGATGAGCACCTTCAGGTCAGCCATGAGTTTCTGCACCATACGGACACGACCAAACAACACCGCGACACGCACACTTGTGTATCCAAACCTTTAATCAATCACCATCGGCGTGCCAAGAGCCATTGGCTCAGTTGTTGCATCGACACATTGGTACGTCACCGTCGCACGTGCTGATAAATGAAGCATCGATATTGATAGAGGCGTCGTAACAAGCTGCGTGCGGAATCCGCACTGTCCGCTCGCGTCCGAGTATGACCTCGCCGCTTTTTATAAGTGCCCGATGAGTGCGGCCAGTGGTGTATGCGAGTCACAGAATAAATTTCGCGTTTATATTTAGGTGGGGACGCTGGGCACGAATGAAAGACTCACGATACGCAACGTGAAATTAGGAGCGATCTAGTCTACTATTAAATAATATCGAAAATATCATGTATTATATTTGAGTACAGCTGCACACTGCCCTTTTTTTGCTTTGCGATGCTTTACGTTACGATACCTTTGTCTTGTGATTGTCTTAACGGATTCACTGAAAATCGGCGTCATTCCATTTCATGTATCGACAAATACTGAGTGAAATCCTTTTTTGAATCACCTCAAAACAATAAATCCACTATACCTTTGTTTCTTAGACAGGTTTTGTAAATACTGTAATATTGTTGTGATGTTTTTCAAAATAAATAAATAAATCATTCATTCATTCATTCAAAACGAGAAGCTAACTATGAGATCGAATGTTTTATAAAGGTCGGTGTGAGTTTCTCTCGATTGTCGGTCTTATTTACCCACGAGGCTTGCATAGAACGCGGTTAAAGAGAACGGGGTCATCCCATGCAATTGTTCTGGTTCGGTATAAGAGCAAAATGGGACACTGTAACATGTCCGACTTAAAATTGGAGCAAGGACTTGCGCGTACATTTATTTCATTCGGATATACAGTGGCTGATATACCAGAAAAGCAGGCAATGTAGTTTTAAAATAAAAGTACATGCGTGTAGTTTTAAAATAAAACAAGAGAATGTTCAAAATCCTTGAATGAGTGTTTGCACAAGCGAACGCGGTTCCGTTATCGTATTTAAAATAATCGACTTTGAACGTGAATTGTGAAACGGGTCGGTTCACGGAGAGGCAGAAATAGCACCACCTGACGCTACCCGAACGACAGTACAGGAAGTGTGCCCGGTCGAGTACACGACCACTATATTCAGAGATGGAAAGGATACCAATGGATCACTTTTTCTTTTTTTTTTTTGTCTAAACCAACCGTAAATAAGATGAGATAATATGCTAGGGACTGCAGCAAAAATACATGACGTTCGGGTAGATAGTGCGCGATAGCTAATTTGTGAAAACAGGGACACGCGTAAATTAAAATTTAACGTGCTTGAATAAAGCGAATGAGCGAACAGCAACTTTCAACATCAAAAGTTGTCTGAAACCAATTCTGGTTTGTAGGCAATAAATTGCGTCCTTCTCACACTCGAAAGCGACCTTTTGCATGCTGGTTTTTTATTATGCGTGTGTGCGTGATAGATACCTACGTACTCATTTTACTACCGGAGAAGGCGACAGCTGCGTACACTATTATGATGCGAATATCGAAAAAGGTTAAAACAGAGGGTACACTCGGTGGTAGTTTGACAGAATTTCATGTCGTTTATTTTTAATATGAACGTAAATGCCAAGGTGTACAAATTAAAATTAATTAGCAAGCATCAACACGAGTGCTAGTGACTGAATCATAAGTAGTGTTCAGTCCTTAGCTAACGAACTTTCTCCAATCGAAATGAGAAGACAAATTAGATTAGATCGGATCAGATTATCCGAGTGCGATTGGCCAGCGTACAAATCAATGCTTCCGGCGTGTACACAATCGTGAAAAGTGAAGAGGAAGTGTTACAGTAATTTCCTTGATTTTCTAGAGCCCCACCCTGGTTACATCAGACGAAGATTCAATCTCGCAAATATACCCGCATCTATTTGTTAATGAAGTTAATTACAAAAGGCAAGAAAGTAAATAAGTAAACCAAATCTAGTGGTGTTAATAGCAAAGCAATAGAAGGTTCCTTATAACATAATATAAATTGCTACCATTCCTGGTTTTATGTAGAATAATACAGTGTAGGTAGAAAGAAACAGAAATATAATACGAAAAACAAAGACATGGTCGAGTTGACACAGGCGGCATGTATCGCGGCTTGATTATGGTTCAACGCACGCTGCTAGGCAGCCCTCCTCGCTTTCGGCGTTTTATCGACAATAAAATAAGCAGGTATATACGAAGGGTTCGGCAACCCATGTCCGGAGAATTTCGTCGTGCCGATGCAAATATTTACTTCCCAATTCACATTCTGCAACCATATAGGTAAGAACGAGCATAGTAATATTACGCAGATTTAATTTGCACCAGCATTAATTGGGTCAATGCAACGACCAAGCACAACTAGAACAATGACGTAAGCTTCAAAAGGGCGGTATGTTAATGATGTATGTACTTAGAGAAAGACCCTGCAATCTTTACGTGCTAGATTCGCTAAGCAATGTAGTTGGAATAGAGACACACGCCCATTCATAAATAAAAAGCGTTTCGGGCTCAGGACGCGGAAGCTTGACCTAGTTAAGTTATCGCAGGGCCTTCGGTTGAACACGATTTCGTACTTACAGTCGATACTTTAGCGTGTCCTCCAGCGCACCTGCTATTCCTTTTATGTAAGAAAAACACTTTCAAATCACTTTCGCGGGGTTTGGTTTGCGCACGGTTTAGGGGAGCGTCCTCACTGCTCAGAGGTCGTATACACACTGACAATGCGCGCGTCCCTGTTCCCGAGGTCCTCGCGTGGAAGGGGCAGTTTTGTGGGGTGGCGGCATGGCGGAACGTCAAGGCAACGCGTCAATCAATAGAACGAGATGAGATCCCTAGCTAATCGTCGAGCATTTCCGTGCCTGATTGAATACTAAACGGCGACTATGGGATGGTTTGGATTCTGATGCTGATTATAGTTCACATTTGCAATGTTGACTGTAAGCGCAACTAGTTTACACGTGCGCTGGTATAGAGTTAGACTCCCAAAAAAAAAATTGAAATTTGTGTTTACTATGATATATGTAAAAATAAGCGTACTACAAGAAATATTCTACATATTTCCACTAACGTCCAACAATATCAACCACCAGCTATCCAAAGGCCGAAAGTACTTAACTAGTTTGACAATATGTAACTACCAAAGCATGATGCATTATGCAATTACAAAGTAACTTATCAGAATAATTCAAAGCACAATACCTCGTGATATAACGTAGTACATCGGTGCACCAGATGTGAATATAGTTAAACGTAGTAGTTGCGTAATGCCTGATGTTATGTTACGTAGTCGGACACGCACTATCTCCTGATCAGAACGCATCGTTGCGGGAACGGACAGCTGATCGACGGGACCCGACGTTAACGCAAATAAATATATACATAGATAGTTCTTCAATGCTTAGAGTCGATGTTGTGTAGTGATCACGGAACTGTCCCTTTTGTTTTGAAATGAGGGCACGCAATTTGTATTAATGTAAGCATCTATAGAATCAAAAGAAACAGAAGTGTCACGGACATGGAAAAATATGAGTTGTATTAAATACCTAATTAAATTATTTGGTCTTCAGATGTTCAACGAAGATAGGAGAAGACAGCAAAGATACCGAAACGCTAATATACGAAGACATTAAAAACAAAGCGACCGGTAATGATCTGTTAAAACTATTTCGTTAAGATGAGATGAAAAACTCAAGATACAAAGAAGTGAAGCAATGAATCAGGGAACAGTGAACCGGACGCGAAACAGGAAAAATTAATGAGGCACTTTGATAATTTCAAGAAATGAGAGTAGTAATAAAGGGAACGAAGGATAATTTGAGGAAAATATTTAACTAAATAGTTAAACATACATGCGACATCCTGCCTGATCTGATAAAGATCGGGAATGTCCTCAAAAGCAAATACATAACAAACATGTTGAACATAAAGAAATGATCAGACTGATAAAATCATAACAGACGAATATGGAATGTTCGAGCGTTTAGAAGGAAGATTGATTAGACATAAATTTGACGGTAATATGATCATTGTGTCATTCATTATGTAAAAGAAGTAGAAAACAACAAAAGCTAATTATATTCTTAATTGTACTATACTATACAGTAACTCTGTCTGTCTGGGTTCTCTTCACGTTTATGCTGCTGGGCCAATTTAGATCAAATTGGGTAAAGATAGTTTGAGACACGAGAAAGACATAGTTTTCATGTCGGAAAATGGCCTAGTGGCTTCGGGATAGGATAGACGAATCCGGTCCGGACCTCTAAAAATAAATAATATATGTAACCTAAAATATATTTCTACCCGTGATCATGACGCATGCAGCTACAGTTGCGTAGAAATATCGTGAACTCAGTAAAGCTAGTCACGGTGTACACCCAGTAATAAACATTTTTTTTTTTTATAAAACGAGGGGGCAAACGAGCAGAAGGGTCACCTGATGGAGAGCGATCACCGTCGCCCATGGACACCCGCAACACGAGGGGAATCAAAGGTGCGTTGCCGACCCTTTAAGGAATTGATAGGCTCGTTTTTTAAAGATCCCTAAGTTGTAACGCTCCGGGAATGTTGCCGCTGTAAGCTGATTCCAGATCTTCGTCGTGCGAGGAAAGAAGTTTCGCTTAAAACGCACGGTACTAGACTGCCAATCATCAAGATGGTGAGGATGGAAAGACAGACGGTTCCTCGAAGTGCGGTAGTGGAATTTAGCCGCAGGCAGCAATTCGAAAAGTTCGTCAGAACACTCCCCATGGTAGATGCGATATAATATGCAGAGAGACGCCACATCTCTCCGCAAAGCCAAAGGATCGAGTAGGCCAGAGAGCGCCTGACTATCGACAAATCGAGCAGCTCTACGTTGGTTGCGGTCAAATGGAAGAATTTGGTACTTGGGTGCCACAGCCCAGAGATGAGAACAGTACTCCATGTGCGGCCTAACCTGCGCCTTATAGAGTTGCAAGCGATGGGCTGGCGAGAAGTACTGCCCCGCTCTATTAAGCACCCCCAATTTTTTTGAAGCTAACTTAGCTTTGCCTTCCAAATGATCACGAAACTGAACATCACTCGAAATGTCGACACCCAGGATCCCAATAGACGATTTGGCATCAAGGGGAGTACCTTCAAAACAAGGTGAGACAACAAAGGGATCCCTTTTAGTGGAGAACGCGCATACTTGTGTCTTCTGGGGATTAAACTGAACTAAGTTTAGTCTACCCCAATCCGCGACATGCTTCAGCATGATCTCAATTTGAGACACAAGTATATTCCGGCTTTCAATGACGTGTTCCCTGGATATATTAGCACGACCGGAATAATGCGTGTCCCCAGTACTGTCATCTGCATAGCAATGAAAATTAAACAACGTGGGGGATAAAACGCAACCTTGCGGGACAACAGAGTTTACAGGTTTCAAGTCAGAACAGAACATGAGCCGTCGACTACAACTTTGATGCTCCACATATCTAATAGCAGCATATAAAATAAGTTTCTGTTGAAACTAAGCAATTTTGCTAATATACGAGCCCTTCCCTACCTCCCTCTCTCCTACCGCCGTACCTTCGGGAGAAATCGAGGAAATAATCGTAAAGCCATTAGTGTGAAATGAAATAAACAAGAGGAATTAGCGCCGGCCGATAGCCTAGGTTAATCTGACCGCAAGGGAGCGGGCGCCACGGAACTTTCCCTTTTCTTCTTGTGAAAGTGATGATGCCCATTGAGACTGTTCGACATAACAAAATCAGTAATAATCGTCGACTCAATATTTGACTCGTAGATTATCGATAACATAAAATCGGTAAAGATTCGATACACTTCGCTACTCGCATGTATACGTGTGTTGTGTAATGCCACCATCAGTTTCTGCTAAGGAAAATGAAATTTCATAGAAACCGCAATCGCGATCAGCATTCAAATGCACACGATCATGATGCCGCTGCAACTAGTAAATGGAACGTCTGTTTGGATATGCAAAATGAGAACTCACTATGTTAATTGCAAATACATTTATAAAGACCGCTGGCGAGTAACGTCGTCGATTGCCAACTCGGTCATTGAAATCGGTTAGCTCTAGAAAGATTTTGTTAGTGTCAGCACTGTCAGCGGTTGCTAGTTTGGCTTAGGATAAACTTAAGGTCACTATAGTGAACACGAAAACAAAACAATGTATACTTTCTAAGCCAAGACTTTCTCTTAACGATAGCCGGTGCGGTTAATATCTGCCCTATTATGCTTGTAAAAACGGTCAACAATTAGATATACGCAATATAACAATGGGCTGAAAAACAAATTCTACGCGTCGAGTACAACGTAATAGCAACTTTCGCAATAGGTATGTAGCGAGCAGGCATGTAGACTATCCCTAAATGTAAAAAATGTTAAACATAGGCGTGGGTATGAGTCTGTTCATGTTAAACTCAAGGTTATCTACAAAGCAAACGCTTTACCGTACTTGGTGGGAACTTATCAGCTGGAGTATACTGTAGACATAATCATCAATAACATCGTATTTGCGAGTTATTAAAGAGTTGAACTATTTTTTATGCTAATTGGATAGCATAATGATTGCTTTAAAATAAAAAATAGTTGTAAAAGGCATTTTGTCCGTATGCCGTAATAGCAAAAGTATGACAAAATAACAAGTCACTGTAAGTCAAGGTGAACGGTTCTTTTGTATTATATTAACATTATATATCAGTACCTAGCTAGGTAACAAACAATCCATACATTACCAGGATGAGCAATGATGATGCTCTAACCACTCGTTAGATAGAAGAAGTAAAATACATGTTTTTTGTAATAAGTTACATCCTTTTATTTCATTCGCTCATAGCTACCAAATTGCCTACTCTCTGTTAATTATTTCTCGTGACATAAGTATGGTATTTATAAACTACAACAACTAATGTCAATTTACTAGTTTAATTCCATTGCAAATGAAACCAAAGGTTGAATATTAATCATACCTTAGGTTTGCTATGACAGCGAGAACTTAAAGATGGACGACGAGACGACATAGTTCAAAAACTGCTGAGCTGAGTCCTTTTGGCATCACACTACAGCACAATGTCTCTAATTTTTCTCTCATCTTCTATTTATGTTTTTACTGTGTTTTTGTTGTGATGTAGTGTGTTTTTGTTGTCAATAAATGTTGAGAGTTTGAGTTTGAGAACATTAAGTCCATATGGTCTGAGCACACAAAGGCAAAATAATATGGTAAGTATATTATCAAAGCAATAAGAGTTAAATTTGAATAGCTTGAACGGGCTGTTTCAAAAAGCCTTAGTAGTTTACATACGATTTTGGCACTTTTGCTTATAAATAATAATTTAAAACCAAAGCAATGAATGAAATTGATAAAATACAGAGCTTTAGTTTGGTATTCGTTTTCTAGACGATTC
Organism: Choristoneura fumiferana; assembly: GCF_025370935.1. Lineage (NCBI taxonomy): Eukaryota > Metazoa > Arthropoda > Insecta > Lepidoptera > Tortricidae > Choristoneura > Choristoneura fumiferana. The sequence goes on from NC_133492.1 coordinate 8,875, forward strand.
TAAATAATATACCTCGGGCCGTTTTTCATGCAAGTCAAATAGCGACAGAGCAAATTCAGTTAAATATCTATATATATAAAAGAAGAAACTGACTGACTTATAGATCAACGCACAGCCCAAACCGCTGAACCTAGAAACTTGAAATTTGGTACAGAGGTTCTTTTTATGATGTAAATGAGCACTAAGAAAGGATTTTTAGAAATTCATCCCCTAAGGGGTGAAATAGGGGGGTGAAGTTTTTATGGAATTTTCTCATTTCTGGACTTAGAAGTATCAAAATAGGTGTAAAAGTTTCGATTACAATTAAAAAATATCTGTGTAAGTGAAATGGATGAAATTCCCCCCTAAAAGGGTAAAATGGGGGGTAAAGTTTGCATGGAATTTTTCTCATTTCTGGACCAAGAAGTATCAAAATAGGTGTATAAGTTCTCGATTACAATTAAAAAATATCTGTGTAGGTGAAATGGAAAAAATCCCCCTAAAAGGGTTAAATGGGGGGTAAAGTTGTATAGAATTTTTCTCATTTCTGGACTTAGCATTATGAAAATTGGTATACTTACAGGGTCCTGATTAAAAATAAATGATCTGCGTAGGCAAAGATAAAGAAAGAAGAAGTAGCTTTCGATTTATTAGGGGGAGTTTCTATGATACTTCCTTATTTCTAGACTAAAAATATAGCTGGTTACAATTTAAAGTGATCCGTATGGTGTTGGCAAATTCAATAGGGGAGGGGGTTTTCATACAAAATGTACAACTAAAATGTGGAAATTAAATTGATATTTAAAATGATGTGTGAAATAAATTTGCAAATAATTATGCAGTAGGTACCTAACTTAAAAATTACTCATTGGATTGTGCATAATAAAATCAATAATATAAGCGTAATTTTTGTGTGATTATCCGTTCTTATTTATCTTTTAACTAATTTACAAACTATTACGTACAGTGCAATTTTGAATATATAATTCGGGTTCTAGAGTAAGATTCGGTTCTCGCCGGAAGCACACGAGATAATTAATTTACTCTCGTGCTTTGCATAAAACTTTTCATAAACTAGCTTCAAAACTGGTAAAAAATGTTGTTTATAGCGAAGTACTTTAGTAAACTGTTACCTATCGTTTACGGCAGTACTTCGCTATGTACACAGATACAAATGTCACAATTATAACTGGAGTTAATTAAAACATATGCCCTGATAACTAAAGTACACGCGGACGAAGTCGCGGGCAAAAGCTAGTTAAATAATATACGAAGTTCGAATTTGGCACTCCGTAGTCTAGAGCCTGATTATAATAAATAAAGTTAACAAAATAAAATACCTTGACGTTTTCAGGATCCAAGTTTCCAGCGTCCAGACCTATATCTAATTAATTGCCAGCTAGTTTAATTACATCCGAACCCAATGATTAATTGTAGTTAATTAATCAACGTTGCACGGCGTTAACGTTATTAACGTTATTTATTGTGACGCGTTACGAACTGCGATACGATAATCGCTTGTTAAGCAATATATAACGTTTAGTTTAATGAGCTGTGAAAGTTAAGGTTACACCGTTATACCGTATCAAACCATGACCGTATTAGCAACGTTTTTTTTGACTGGATGGCAAACGCGGAAGTGGTTCTCCTGATGGTAAGAGATCACCACCGCCCATAAAAATCTGCAACACCAGGGGTATTGCAGATGCGTTGCCAACCTGGAGGCCTAAGGTGGGATACCTCAAGTGCCAGTTATTTCACCGGCTGTCTTACTCTCCACGCCGAAACACAACAGTGCAAGCACTGCTTCACGGCAGGATTAGCGAGCAAGATGGTGGTAGCAATCCGGGCGGACCTTGCACAAGTTCCTACCTGCCAACGTGTTAGGCAAAAATATATTCTTTGTATTGAAAAGTATAAGATGCCCACTAGCACGGTACGTTACCTAACCAACCAAGTTGTATTGAAAATATGTGAAATACGGGAATACCTACCTAACAAAATATACTAAATTATTCTATTGTAAGGAAAGATGAACTTTTACAGTAATCGTAGTTTGTATACTCTTTTACCGTGTCTAACGATTCTCTTGTCTGGTAGGGTTCCTTAAATGGACAAGTTCGCCTTTATACATGTATCCCAACGTTTTTAAATTGTACAATAATGAATTTACATACCTACATAACTACATTATTACCACCTTATGGATATTATACGGGTATAAATCCAATAAGACAGCTGAATTTTATGAATCTGATCATTGAATACATAATTAGCTTAAAGAACAAACATAAAACAAGCCTAATCACCCTGCTTTCCCCCAATCGTTTATCATTATTATTGTGCCCGAACTCCTTTAAATTGAGCCAGAATTCTGCGGAGGACGCCAAATTTCCATATCATTAGATTCTGTCAACTTTTTCGACGACTTAAAGCCAAGAGTAGGTCTACTCGAGTCAATATCGAGAGCTTTGTTGCCTTTGTGACTTGTTCAACTTGAAATGGCGGTTCATTTGGGATTTTAATCAAGAGAATTGGCTTTTATTAAAGGTTATAAAAAAGTTTTTCCGAGAACAGAGCTTCGACGTTGTTTAAAAGTGATTTTCAACAAGTGATTCGTTATTGTTTTTACTGATGTTCGTGTTATGGCATTGCGTGTCTTTGTATGAACTTTAGAATAGAATAGAATAGAAATAGAATAGAATAGAAGACATTTATTCACATTCACAAAGACACACAAATACAACCAAACTAAAAACAACAACAGCAAACACAAATAAAACAAAAAAGAAATACAAAAATTAAAATATATGATTTTGTGTGTCCTCACAAAAAGTGAAACGGTCGCTGACTTTGTCTGTGACTTGCTTTTGTTTTTATGAATAACCTGTTTTATTTGTTTGGTTCAAGTTTTGCAAATCGAATTTTTTTCAGTCGACTCGGCGACATATAATTAATTTGAAATTTGATACGGATATACGAGTAGGTAAGGGGGCTCCTAGATTGGCCATATTTTCACTGCAATTTGTGGCCGGCAACTATTGGTGTCCCTGTCTAACATGTGAGTAAGAGAGGGACACCAATAGTTGCCGGCCACAAATTGCAGTGAAAATATGGCCCGTCTAAGAGCCCCTTAAGTAATGTTTTTATTTGACAATGCAGTACAAAAACAAAGTCATCAAAGTACCTACAATAAAATACAATGACTTTTTATTAATATAATTAAGCAGTAGGTTTAGATGATAATGCGTGCACAGTCCGCAAAAAAGCTTGTATTCAATATGAAGTTAACTTACCTTATATACTTATTAAGCTTTTAATTTGTCTTAGTTATTAACATATTACAATACTATTACTAATACTATAAAGCCGTGGTGGCCTAGTGGTTTGACCTATCGCCTCTCAAACAGAGGGTCGTGGGTTCAAACCCCGGCTCGCACCTCTGAGTTTTTCCACATGTGCGGAATTACATTTGAAATTTACCACGAGCTTTGCGGTGAAGGAAAACATCGTGAGGAAACCTGCACAAACCTGCGAAGCAATTCAATGGTGCGTGTGAAGTTCCCAATCCGCACTGGGCCCGCGTGGGAACTATAGCCCAAGCCCTCTTGTTCTGAGAGGAGGCCTGTGCCCAGCAGTGGGACGTATATAGGCTGGGATGATGATGATTACTAATACTAATGATTATATTACAACTAATGATTATACTATATTAAATATTGTAATTAGAAAACTATAACGTATGACTAACTAGTTATTAACACGTACTTTCAAAGACAGCTAAAACCAATAACCACGTACGCGAACGCGGAGCAAATCATTCACAAACTAGCGCTGAATGTGACAACTACCTTCGAGTAATTTGCCGGCACCAGAGTTTAGAAACTTGCAGTCAAGTTATGAAAGGTATGCTGAATACATGAATATTCAGAACTATACTCAGAACCTATTACACTGAATGGCGCATATTACTGATATAAATTTCGTAATGCCAAGTTTCTTGCGGTGCATTCTTCTTGCCAATGATGGTCTTTCCGAAAGCGCTGGTAGTTTAAAAAAATGACGTGTAAAAGTGCCCATTGCGGCCTATTTACTGAATAAATCATTTGAATTTGAATTTGAATATACCTTTCAACTTAATAAATGTTACAATTATTTAAGAGTGGCGACTTGATCGTGTTATGACGACCAGATGGCCTAGTGGTTAGAGAACCTGACTACGAAGCTTGAGGTCCCGGGTTCAATTCCCGTGTCGGGGCAGATATTTGTATATCGAAAATACAAACTGAAAAATAGATGCACAAAAAAACCAGAAAAATAAGATCAGCGCTGGGAATCGAACCCAGGTCCTCGGCATTCCGTGCCGCGTGCTATACCGCTACACCACCGATGGACAACGGTACAGACACGATTTTCTCCTATGTACCTACCACATATATCTCAGCCTTTTTGTTTCTTATTTAGTCACTTAAGAAGCGACACTAGCGACATCTATGCTGTAGCCCTCATCGAGGAACATTCAGCACTCCATTGGAACTAACCGCTCACCCGGACAAGAGATATCGTTATAAAGCAATAAAATTAAGATTGTTTTTTGTTTTTTTTTTGTATTTTTCTTTCAATTCCAAATTTTTGTTACTTTTACGGTCATCCCTTAAAACCCATAACGAAAATATACAAGTATTGCTCGCTTAAAAGTCATATTATACTTGGAAATTGAAATGACAAGTTATTGCTATAATGTTACTTTTAAAATGGCATTTATTCTTCTATACCTACGTACAGAAGTGCCAATTATTTTAGTCGCAAGTCGGCGCCAAGATCGTTACTGTCTATACTTTATCTCTGCTTTAACCCTTTGTGCTCTATAACGCTTGTGTAGAAGTGCTGTAACGTGCTTCTGTATAACAGCATTCTTGCGCTAACGAAGCCGTCAGCTCCATTGTCGCATACAGTTTGGTGTAGTTGCTATACGCTATAAAGACTGTTGTTTATTATAAAGACGGGAATAAATTAAAACGGGTGGGATTTTGTACACCAAAGATAAATGCTACCAGAATACGAATTAAATGTTTGATGAAAACACAGAAAAATTAATAAGTAATAAATTGGATTCAAGCGTTACTCCACTCAGACCGGTCTTGTGCTTTCAGCATCCACCGCGATCCCGCGATCGCCTTGGGGGAGGCCTATGTCCAGCAGTGGACGTCTTTCGGCTAACATGATGATGATGATGAAGCGTTACTTGACGAAGGTCCATATCAATACCGCAATATTCTTACGCCTTACGTCACACATTATGTTACCTGATATAATAAATGCAGAACCCGCCCTTTTCTTTTATAGATACGATACAATTAAGGATACAGACCTAACTCAGTTTCAAACTCTCTAAGAGTTCATTCTCAAAGCCACGCCCAAGCACACAGCTGTTGGCTAACAAAACGAGAAGATGTACTGTGGTGCATGGTTTGTAGCGGAGAAGCAAGGTAAAAAAAACCAGTAGAGTTCTTTTGTTAAAAAAATATAATTAAGTCGATTATTGAAAAAAAAAAATAAAAACAATTTAATTTGATTGCTGGCGGAACTTGATTACTGGATTGCCATTGGAGCTTTTCATCGCCGTCAAAAACGAGAACGGGAACGGGATTAAGATCTAGTTTCCACGCTAGCTCAGTGCGGATTACGTACTTCTCACACAGCATTGCATTACTTAGTTCCTATCTATGTTTTTCCAGCACCATTTTTTTTATGGTATAGGGGGAAAACGAGCAGGCGGATCGCCTGATGGTAAGCGATTACCGTCGCCCATGGACACCTGCAACACCAGAAGAGTCACAAGTGCGTTGCCGGCCTTTAAGCATAAAGCATATTTTGCTTAAGTATTAATTTTCAAAAGGTAAAAGGTTCAAGTTCATTGATATGGACCTCTGCAAAGTAACGCTCGAATCAATCAACTACTCTTTACATGTGCCATCTTTCTTTTTCCTTGGAAATGACGATAAATCTCGAAGCAAAAACAAAGGAACTCAGATATTTTTGGTGTAAAATTATTCTCGCTTTATCTGACACGTTTTCTCACTTGTCACTTGTTTGTCATTATTGCGAGGGCACTTGAGACGAGTTGACGAAGTCGAGATCGCATCTCGTCTTACTAAGTGTAAAGTGTTACTTGAGTTGAGACCTCGTTTACATTAGAGCGTTTAAATTCACGGTTGGATAAATAAATGCAAATTCACATAACCGAGAAAAATATGAAAATAAATAATTAATTATTCAGACGTCATTTCGTGAAAGTCCATATAAGTGAATAAATAAATAAATATAACGGGACAATTAACACCAATTAACCTAGTCCCAAATTAAGCTTAGCAAAGCTTGTGTTATGGGTACTAAGCAACGGATAAATATAATTATTTAAATAGATACATACTTAAATACATATTAAACACTCAAGACCAGAGAACAAACATTCGTATTTTTCATACAAATATCTGCCCCGACACGGGAATCGAACCCGGGACCTCAAGCTTCGTAGTCAGATTCTCTAACCACTAGGCCATCTGGTCGTCATATCCATGAGCTAATTGATTGATTTATTTGTTACTTTGCGGAAGTCCTTAATAAGTTAATTGATTGAGTTAGGTGTTACTTCGCTGAGGTCCATATTAATGAGTTACAATTTTATTGGGATTCCGCACCCAAAGGGTCCAAACGGAATCTTAATGCTGTCACTAACGTGTTCGTCCATCCGCCATTCTCTCCCTCTGACACACAGGTTTTAAAGCCAAATGAGCAAGACAACGTTTCATGAAAATCTTTCAGTTCTAATTTGTCACTGTGAGTTTGAGTACGTTTTCTCAAAACCTCTTCCATATTAACAGCCGCTAAAACTAAACTCACACTTGCCTCATTCAGTGAAGATAATTCTTTGATCTTTTTTTTTATTTGACTGGATGGCAAACGAGCAAGTGGGTCTCCTGATGGTAAGAGATCACCACTGCCCATAGACACCTCCAACACCAGGGGGATTGCAGATGCGTTGCCAACCTAGAGACCTAAGATGGGTGTACTGCCTTTTCGGCAAAATATGTTTCGCCAAATTTCGCTTAGCAACCAATCTGTCGCCGAAGTTTAATTTGGCAAACCATTCGTTGGCATAACTTTACTCCGCATTTTTTCTTATTTCGCAACATTTTTATATTGTAAAATTTTACTTCATCACACTTTTATGTGGCAAATAATTTCGTAGCAAATGATTGGCTTAGGCGAATAACAAATTGTCAAATAACATTTGGCCAATTATTATATTGCAAAGTTTTACTTCAAAATTTGTACGAGCGAGCGAAGCGAGCGAGCAAGACGGTTCGGAGCAGAAGCGACTTGTATAGTTTAGGTTCAGAAGGCTAAGGCGTGAGCGAAGCGGAGCGTAGCTCCCTCCTTGGCCTTCGATGTTAGGTTTTTTTTATAGCAGCCAGGATAACTGCCACTAAGAAAGTGGTGGTAGCAATCGAGGCGGACCTTGCACGAGGCCCTTCCACCTGCAAAAAATAATAATAACAATAATATTATGCTAATAATATTTTTTCTTCCAGGTAAGACGCTTAACCGCCTTTTCTGAAGATTGATACGCCTCGAGGTAAGTTACTTAAGAAAAACTTCTTCATAAAACGGTGTATTTGTAAGAGCACTTATTTATGATACAATACAAACATCAAAAGCGTTTATTTTATCAGTAAATAGCAAAACTTAGTATTTCAAAAGGATCTTTTTGATGTACAGTTAGCAGCAGAAGTAGGCGAGCAGTTACGGTGGTCGAAATAGTAATATTTTTTGTAGAAAAATAAATTTTATATAATTTAATGTAGTTTTTGACCACTGCACTAAGTATACGCTTAGGTATAACATGATCTATACACAAATCTATTTCCAAAATAATAAGAGTTGTAACGGATAACTCGTCTTAAATCGAGTTTAGCTCGACATGTTTCGGGTTGCTGCGACACGCGCACTACGCCCCACCGCACCGCTCTGCTCGCACGACTGCCCGACAAAACTAAACACCGGCGCACAACTACCCGCATTTCGTTTTTTTTTTTAATGCGGGTAGTTTAGACGCACAACTACCCGTGCGTCTATCTTAGAGTCGTCAGGCAGTCGCGCGAGAAAAGCGGTGGCGGCGCGCAGTGTGCGTGTTGCGGCAGCCGCCGAGTCACGTGCTCCTTATGAAGAAGGGCTACGAAATAACCCGAAACATGTCAAGCTAAACTCGATTTAAAACGTGAGTTATACGTTACAATGTCATTTAATATGAGTGAGTCTCACGGTAGTTTCATGTTCAAAAGAGAGTGTTTACTATGCTCATCTACTTCTGCTGCTGACTGTATGAATTTGAAATAAAATAATTTGCAAAATATGTTTCGTATCCTCGCGTACTTTATAAGGAACAAATGAATACAAAAGAAAAACGGCCGAGTGTAATACATAAAGCACAATTTTTTCATTGAATAAAGAATTTTAAGAATGTTGAAGCTAGTGACCTATGTCTAGGTCAAATACTACATCTTTTAAGAAAAGTTAAAACTCAGGAGAATAATAAGAAAAATAAGAAAATATGACGCGACTAAAAATGTACGGTAAAAAGTGTCATTACTTCTACTATACTGGGAAAATTCAAGGATCCTACCAAAGTCTGCATCCAAGAGACCTCTTCAACTTGCGATAACTTTATAAGGGTCACTAGGGCTTTCGTTGTTAGGGTAAACCTCAATTGAATGTTAACAAAAACAAAAAGTTGCTTCGTGGCTTCCGCAATATGGTATTTGACAAATTTTTATTTATTTTATAAATCATAGCTTGTCAATGCGTGTTATCGAGCGGAAAAAGTTTTTTTAAGCTACCTTTACATCGATAGATAGATGGAGTTATTTCTTAATTAAATTTACATTATTATATTACATTTAACGAAGTTACAAAGGTCTGAAGTCTAAGATTACATAGAGAAAGACATGCTTGCATATGTCACACGCAAGTACCACCATACCTACAGAATATAGAGTGCCTTTTAGAAAGAGACAAGTATAAATATTATTTTTAATAAATAAAAAATTTCATCCGAAAATCCATCGTTGATGGCGAAAGCTCTTCTATTTAGAAAACCGTCGGTCTCGGTTACAATAAACTTATCAAGTTGCAAGCTGGAAGTTTCTGACGTCATTGGAAGTTGCCAAGATGGCGGCGACGGAGTACAAAATGTACTTAATATAGGCGTAAGAATAAAGACAGAAACGTAACTCTGTTGTCACTCAGACGTACTTAGAGGTTTAACAAGTGAAGTAGGTACTATAAATGGAACATGTTGAATGTTTGCTTGATGTTAACGGAAATCAACAATCGTTCAATGACGTATAATGATGTTATACTTCGTTTTTTGTGCATTAGAAAAAAGGGTCAACAATCTTGACGAGTCTTTTTTTGAAAAACGTTTTAAAAACAAATAAGCAAATATAGTGGTCTCTGTTAGTTCCAATGGAGTGCCGAAAAAGTTTCTCGATGAGGGCTACGGCATAGATGTCGCTAGCGTCACTGCTTAAGTGGCTAAATAAGAAACAAACAAGCTGAGATATGAGGTGCATAGGGAAATTCGTGTCGGTACCGTTGACCATCAGTGGTGTAGCGGTATAGCACGCGGTACGGAATACCGAGGACCTGGGTTCGATTCCCAGTGATGGTCTTATTTTTCTGGTTTTTCAGTGCATCTATATTTCAGTTTGTATTTTCAATATAGTGGTCTCGGCGCCGAATATAATTTGGTCCCTTTCGGTGTCGAGACCCTTGGTCCGTGGGGCCCAGGAGCACTAAGCCTCTTCAAAGAGATTTCGAAGAGGCTGATCGATGCCACCGGTGACCGAAGAGCTGGCAGCTGCCTCGCTCAAAGAATTAGGCCAGCGATCCAACGAGGAAATGCTGCCAGCATCTTCGGCACAATGCCGCAGGGGCCTTTTTTAGATATAAATAATAAATAAATAAATAAATATCACGGGACAATTCACACCAATTAACCTATTCCCAAAGTAAGCTTAGCAAAGCTTGTGTTATGGGTACTAAGCAACGGATAAATACAATTATATAGATAGATACATACTTAAATACATATTAAACACCCAAGACCCGAGAATAAACATTCGTATTTATCATACAAAATATCTACCCCGACGCGGGAATCGAACCCGGGACCTCAAGCTTCGTAGTCAGGTTCTCTAACCACTAGGCCATCTGGTAGTCAAATATATATAGATTACTTTTTAATTTAGTTCGTAAAATTTAGTATTATTTCTGCGTTTTGATTTATTTCTATCTTACTTGTAATACCAAAAGAAGATAAATGATCATAATAATAATATATCCTTGCCAATTGTTCCTACTTATTTCCTGTGATTTACTTTTCAAAAACGTTTTTCAATAATACGCGTAAGACACGTCAAGATTGCTTACCTTCTTTTTAATGCAAAAAAATTAAGTATAGATGAATCAGAAAAAATAATGATAACAATAAAGCCATATAACCACGAAAAAAACGGCTTGTCTGAGAAAAGACAAAATGTTCTTTGAAAAGGTAGCATAATATCTAAGTATCTACTACAATACATAATACCTACTCGTACCTTTCCAAATGTCAAGTTAAAGTTCAGTATCAGGTTGCAAAACAAAGGAATATAAAAGTCACGCTGAAATGGATTGGCAATACCGCCCATCATCATCAACAAACTTTACCGTGACGTGAGTTGACGAAACGAACGCGCAAAGAATTCGTTTTATAATTTCACTAGAAAAGTTCTGTGATATGATAAAGTCTCTACTGTGACAAAATGACGTACGCAGGTATTACTAATGAAATCGGCATACCCCGGGACTTTCGGGGCCCGAACGATTTGCTAAAGAGTAGACATTAATAGATAGGTTATTCTGACAAAACATCATATTATGCCTAATGAATAATTACCCACTGCGAATTGTAAACTATACTAGTACTTTGGGTTTAGTAACAAGGCTTATGTTATGAGATAATAATAAAAAAACATTAATTAATTAACTGCAGTAAATTTAGTAATAGTTGATATGATTTTCAAAATAAATTATTAATATCTTTTCTAAATTTGGAACAGTTAAGCAGCGGCGTCTTGCTGCAAATATCTATTTTAACCCATTGAATGATCTTTCTACGTCGGCAGTTGTAATAGGTGTTGTTCTTGAAGAAATCAAAATTGTTGCACGATGTGTTTGCGACCGTAGTTCTACTTTATTACCTTTGTAACAATCCGTTCATGATGTTTAGTGTGCTATAGCCAAAATTCTTATTTAAAACCAACTTCAATTCATTAAAAATGCTTTTTCCTTTTAAGCTCAAGTTAAATTTGGAAATATCTCGATACATTTTATGAACGATTTTTAAACTATCCCTGATGGACACGCTTGAACCCTGTAGCTTTTTAATAGCATTAATTATTCATTAGGTAGAAACCAGCTTGAATGCACTCTGTTTTTTAATCGATACATACTCTTTGGCTAATGTCAATCATCCGTGCCCCGAAATCGGTCGTTTTTGGCTGATTTAGTAATTTCACTAAACAGATGCAGGGATTTAATCAAATGACTAATTTTTCCAGGCAAATGACATAGTGGATTGATTTGTGAATCAATACAAATAAAATTATACTGACGCAAAGTCCACTATGTCATTTGAAATTCACCACAGTGTGAAATGAAGAATATTTTGTATTGTACAATACCTATTGTATTGTAATGGATTTGCCATTTTAATATCCTGCGTGATTTGGTCATATTCCTTAGAGATTTCTTCAAATCTCTATTTTGCCAATTCCCTGCGACAGATACCCTCTTGATCTAGAAGTACATGACTTCATAAACTTCTGAGCAAAAATTTGATCGAAAATATCTGAACACGACTCTATTAACGGTACAAGCGTGTTCAGATATGATTGAACAAATGTTTGCTCAGAAGTTTACGAACCTGTATGATCTCAACAGATGACCAGAATTTCTTGATCTTATTTTCTCTGTGGACCCGCGTTACCACTACCCTCTACCCCATGCCCCATCATTAGTTACGTCGGCGGTCGTTACGCGCCTGTCTGCGCCGCCGCCGCACCTAAGTAATTGATCTAGCTAAGATATTGCCGTTAATGGCCCGACTCTGAGATTTTATCGACTAATTTGTAAAGAGACTAATATTTCGGGTCCCGTGCCCAAAGGGTGACAAATGGGGCACTGTTACTGCTGATGCAATGGCCGACTGTCTATCACAGGATTGTATCTTGAGAACTGTCATAAATAGACAGCTGAAGTTTATACATGATTGGTTTATTAAATATAATGACCCGGATAACTCACGTCTTAAATCGAGTTTAGCTCGACATCATCGTCTCAGCGGCTGCTGCAACACGCGCACTCCACGCGCATGCGCGTGTTGCAGCAGCCGCTGAGTCGCGTTGCTCCGAAGACGAAGGGCTACGGATTAGCCCGAAACATGTCGAGCTAAACTCGATTTAAGACGTGAGTTATCCGGGTCATTATATTTAATATGAGTGAGTCTCACGGTAGTTTCATGTTCAAAAAATGATTGTTTTATTTAACAAATAACTTAACCTAACCATAAAAAAATCATTTTGAATGCAAGAAATTTATTGAATCAGGCGTTACTTTGCGGAGGTCCATATCAATGAATTAAAAGAATTTCTTTGCTCACCCGCGACCTTATGATAGCTAAGTTTATGCAAAATATGCGTGTACATGCAGTTCCTCCACCTCCACACTGTAAGAACACACACAACCCCATCTATCACCACCACCACACTACACTGACGCGTTTCGAACTAAACCAGTGCTCATCTTCAGAGCAACACAACCATACACCATGTTACCAGATATTAGACCACAACAAACGTTTTAATTTGTCACTGTATCTCCCTAAGTACCCACCTATATTTTTTCCCAAACAAAACTACCCACAACATATTATTATTAATAAATTTTAATAGTCATACATAATACTATAAAACTACCTTGTTTTTTTATTTATTTACTGTTAAGGCGTGTTTTATTAATCTTAACTGTTATTGCTGAAATTAGACGCAAGCAGTAGTTTTGAACATGAAACTACCGTGAGACTCACTCATATTAAATAACTCACGTCTTAAATCGAGTTTAGATCGACATGTTTCTAAGCAGTAGTAACAAAATACACGCTGATTTAACTAATCCACAAAACGATCTTCGCTTAACCAAAACCCAAACGTGCCGCGCGTTTATTTATTCATTCCAAGGGTTTGATTCCCTCGCTGACAGCTGAAGGCCAAGCCGAGGTTGCGAAGATTGAGGATCGGAGGAATTAAATATAATAGGATATGTTTTTTAGCCGTGAAAGCCGTGGTGGCCTAGTGGATTAACCTATCACCTTTCAAACAGATTGTGGGTTTAAATCCGGGCTCTGCCTCTAAGTTTTCGAAATTCATCATCTCAGCCTATATACGCCTATATTATTGCTTCGCAGGTTTGTGCAAGTTTCCTCAAATCCTAGAATGTTTCGAATTTAATGTGCGAAATTATTTTCCAAATTTATTCGACAAATTTAGGGCTAGATATGCGATTTAGTCAAAACACGAAGACCAAACGAACTACTTACATAACTAGCTCCCACGAGCACTAAAAATCCCTCCTCCTTTTGAACTCGCTTATTAAAACTAGGTCTTTGTCATACAACACATAAAACAGGAAGTCCAATTGTAGGTCACTTTTCAATCCATTAGTATTCCTGAGCCCTAAAAAGCGTTAATTCTCAAAGCGTGCGTCACTCGCTAAATTAGGTGTCGCTCCAAATATCGCACACTCACCGGCGCGCGATGCGTGATATTTCATTCACGCGGGGGCTTATTCTGTGGCAGCGGTACGATGTTATTGTCAGTATTGATGGCTGATTGCGCTTTAGATAGGCGTTGTTTGAGATTTATAGTAAGTAGTTGGCCCTCCAACTATTTCGAATCACTTATACAATGCTTCGCAACGAGCTATGGAGAGAGCTATGCTTGGAGTTTCTTTGCGCGATAGAATCCGGAATACGGAAATTCGTCGAAGAACTAAAGTCACTGACATAGCTGGAAAAATATGCAAATTGAAGTGGCAATGGGCAGGCCACATCGCTCGAAGAACAGATAACCGTTGGGGGAGAAAAGTCCTCGAGTGGCGACCACGAACCGGAAGACGAAGCGTTGGCAGGCCTCCCACCAGGTGGACTGACGACATCGTGAGAGTAGCGGGAAACCGGTGGATGCAAGTGGCGAGTTGTCGTTCATTGTGGCGTTCTAAGGGGAGGCCTTTGTCCAGCAGTGGACGTCTTCGGGCTGATGATGATGATGATGATGATACAATGCTGGCTTAAAAGGATAATTCCGCCTTAGTACAAGTATCTCAATACAATTTGCTTCTTTTCTTTTGTACAATAAAGAGTTTACGTACACACATGAATGAATGAAATGTGTTTTAACCCCCGACGCAAATAGTGGGGTGGTATAAGTTTGACGCCAATGTCTTTCTGTCTATGGCATCATTGCTCTTAAACAGGAGAACCAATTTCAATGCGGTTTATACGTGAAAGCGACTTTCCTCACGGTAGTTCTTAGATATGTTTCAATAAAATCGATCCACCAATTTGGTGATATTGTAGATACTTTATAATGACAATGTCGGGGGTTTTTCATCTTTTTTAAGTCATAAATATCAGTAAAAAAATTAGAAAAAAGTCATAAATTAATCCGAAATATTTCAATAATATGGTCATGGCTTAGTTTTGTCAACCACCATGGTAAATTCTTGTATTTTTTAAAACCGGTTAGGACCAAAATTATTTGATAGAATATTATTTTCATAATAATTGTTATAGCGAGATACTGACAAAACCAACATGTTGCTATAAATTTGCAACTTTGTATGATTAATTCGCTGTTGTATTTCACATCCTTTTAACAAAAGCGTTCATTTCATCAAAACCCCTTTTAAAATGGAGTGTAAAATTACAAAGTTGTGAAATCCTTTATCCTAACTAATTACGAGTTTTAAAAGCAATTTTATAAAGTCATTACATTATAACTCGAATGTATAACAGTAGGTACGCGATTCTACAATTTACGAAAAATAATTTATTCATCTCAGAATACAGAATACGCGTAATTACTCTTTGTGCCGTCACGAGGGGGAGGCTCTATTTTCGCAAATGCTCTCATCATTAAAAGTTACGAAAACTCAGACTGGCCTGACGGTTGGATAATTTGAATTCGGAACTACGGTTTTATTGTGATGCTCGAATTTCGGGATTTATCGAAGGGTTTGGGAATTGGGGTACTTGCAGGAGTTTAGCTTAGGACCACTTCTGTCTAATTAGGGAATTCATTACATAGAAAATAATAATGAAGTACCAATACCTCCCTAAATGATAAATTTCGAATATGCAATTTAGTTAGCTTTAGCTAGGTAGGGGCTGCTAAGGTCCCCAATCGCATCAAAAGGTAGTTAGGATGTCTTGGTACTTCACCGTCGAAAGGGTATCTTTGAATTCTTCCGAAATATTCCAGGAGGCATGGTGGCCTAGTGGTTTGACCTATCGCCTCTCAAGCAGAGGGTCGTTGGTTCGACCCCGGGATCGCACCGCTGATTTATTTAGAATTTATAAGCAAAATTACATTTGAAATTGATCATGTGCTAAATAATTTTTTTCGGAAGCCGTGGTGGCCTAGTGGTTTGACCTATCGCCTCTCAAGCAGAGGGTCCTGGGTTCGAACCCCGGCCTTTGAGTTTTTCGAAATTCATGTGCGGAATTACATTTGAATTTTACCACGAGCTTTGCGGTGACGGAAAACATCGTGAGGAAACCTGCACAAACCTGCGAAACGATTCAATGTTACGTGCGAAGTTCCCAATCCGCACTGGGCCCGCGTGGGAACTATGACCCAAGCCCTCTTGTTCTGAGAGGAGGTCTGTGCCTAGCAGTGGGACGTATATAGGCTGGGATGATGATGAGCTTAGCGGAGAAGAAAATATCGTGAGAAAACCTGCACACACCTGTGAAGTAATTCAATGGTACGTGTGAAGTTCCCAATCCGTAGTGGGCCCGCGTGGGAACTACGGCCCAAGCCCTCTCTGAACTAATCCTCGGTGCGCGAGTCCGACTCGCACTTGCCCGGTTTTTTTTTTCTTAATGGTATCCATCAATAGTCACTAGTACTCTTCCATAAGTAAAGAAAATATTTATTTAATGTATCAATTTAGTCGCAACACGGGATGCGCATTAGTACCCTGCCCTACCCGACCCTACCTACCCTTTCTACTCACAACCAACACAAGATGCCATACGTCACCCGAGGGTCATCCATCAAACTGTACGCAAATATTTCACTAGATCTTTATTTTAATCTTTGTATACGGCGGCAACAGCCAGGCCTTCGAGCGATCAGAGGGGCTACTACGAAGCTCGAAAATAAAAGTTCGTATCGCACCGTCCCTTTCTCTCGCGTATTAAATGACGTAAGCTTCAGCGGGATGGCAACATACGAAGTTCTAGTCAAAGTCAAAGTCAAAGTCAAAGCAAAGTCAAAGTCAAAGTCAAAGTCAAGTCAAAGTCAAAATATCTTTATTCAATTTAGGCTATAACAAGCAATTATGAATGTCAAAAAAAATCTACCACCGGTTCGGAAAAACCTCTGCTGAGAAGAATCCGGCAAGAAACTCAACGAGGTATATATATATTTTTTTTAAACAGATTTACAATATTATTAAATGATATATGTATACATCACAGTTTTCCAAGCGGTACGACATTCGAAATTGAAGTTCGTATCGTACTGTTCCTCTCACTCTCGTATAAAATAATAATGGCGTCAGCGTTCGTAGTATGCAGCCAGCTGGGCTACTACGAAACTGAATAAGCCGAATAGCCTAAATTGAATAAAGATATTTTGACTTTGACTTTGACTAGAAACTCGAAGTTCGTATCGTACCGTCCCTTTCGCTCTCGTATTAAATAGTATAAGTGTCAGAGGGACCGCACGACACGAACTTCGAGTTTCGAGTTTCGTAGTAGCCCTGCAGCAGCGAGGCGTTTTCTCCGTAGGTCCTGTACCACCTGTAATGGTCAACCCGGATTGAACGATATAGGTACGACCTGATAATTCAAATCCTCATTTAATTGCTATAAGGGCTTTAATAATCAGGTCGTTCATTAGTACCGTTCATTTCAGATCGGCAAATACGTGGCCGTATACGGTATACTAAACGTACCGCTCGCCGCACACTAGTTAAAATGTAGACTTTACCGCATGCTCTGTGCGCAAAATTGTGACGTTTAGAAAAAAGAAAGAAAGAAAGAGAGAATACATTTTAATTACCAAAATTCGGCACACTGAAAAAGATACGTTTACGGCACGTCACTGCGATTGTGTGTGTGTGGCCGCTCCTTTACATGGCAATTGGCAACACATGTATTAAAAATATAATACCAAACCAGGCGTCGCGCCTCAAGTTATTTGGAATCAAAGTTTATTTTTAAAAGATCGGGTTTTGATTTTAACAATGTCTGAAAAAAATTAGACGTAAAATATGATAAAAACAAATCACAGCTTCCCTTCGAAACTAGGCTTTCATACTACATATCACTTGTACTTATATAAAATTCCATTTGAAGAGTGGTTTCAAACCGCACTCGAGGAAACTAGGTCACGTAAACAGCCTAGCTAAGACCTAGAAACGCGAGATTTCAAACGTTACATGCCCTGAAACGCGGTGATAAATTTTAGGTGGCTATCAACAATTTGGTACCTACACAAAAATACCACAAATATTTTTTTGCTATCACCTAACCAACTAAAAGTTGGAAAACCCCCGACATTGTCACTTCAAAGTTCAATATCTCAAAAACGGCTAGACCGATTTTGATAAAACATGTCTAAGAACCATTGCTAAAAAAACCTGCTTTCAAATAAAAAAAAACCTTATCCAAATCGGTTCACCCGTTTAAGAGCTATGGTGCCACAGACAGACACACAGACACACACAGCTGTCAAACTTATAACGCCCCTCTCTTTGGGTGGGGGGTTAAAAATTGAATCATTATTTATTTGCATGCTCATCCAAACCACACATTCATTCCAAGTTCAATTCGATGTCCGTTGATGAGTTCTGTCCCTCGGAGACAATCCTGGCCGGACCCCCAGATTTTCAATACCAGATGCCACATGGTCTGTGCGCTAAAGCTCGCAATTGCATTCATCATCTCTTTCTACCCTCGTCTTATGCCGTGTGACAGAGAGAAGTGACAACAATAGTGATTCCAAGTGTCTTATACAACAAAGCCTCAGATTATTTCTGTCACCGAATTTTATTCCAAAATTTAAGCTGGAATTGAATATCTATTTAGTTTTATTGTGTGTATGTATATGTATATGTGGTTAGTTTTATTTACTTTGATATTTATTGTTTTATTTACTTACTCGAACCTACGGCAAATTCTTACTTCTGTCTATTGTAAGGGTTGCCTTGTAGTGATCGCTCTGAAGCGATAAGGCCGCCTGTTGCTTACCCCAGAAAATCACTATATACCTGTGTTTTCTGTACTGCTTACTATGTGTTGTGTGCAATAAAGAGTTGTTGTATTGCATTTATTACTTTTGTGGTTTATCCTCACCCAGACTACCTATATGATATTCCATCTCAACAATGAAACCTCAAACTACACTCTTCAACTCAATTTGAAGCAAACTGCCGTCACAGGGATTATGTTTTAATAACCAGACCGGGTATCCCCAGGACATTACTCCAAATCGCTGGCTTATTGAACTTATGGACTCCATTTTGGACCCTACCCTACCCTACCCTATCTCAGATTTTGAGTAACAGCAATCAAAAGTTTTTGATAACAATTCTAGTTTTAAAACGAGCTTTTTTATGACTGTACATGAAACAAGTTTAGTGAATCCGATCAAAAGTGCGTGAAATTCGACTAGCATTGTTTGTTTGTTTGTTTATACTCTTTATTGTACAAAAAAAAAAGGTTACATAAATAAAAGTAAAGTGTTAAGTACAAAGTTTCTTTGTTTAAGAAAACTTACTAATATCTAGTCAGTAATTAATATACTAAAAAGTTTAGGACACCCGAACAGCCTTTCCTTTCTTTATTTTAAGTTAAGTCACTTCATTGCATTTAAATGGAATATTATTACTACTTGCCAAGTCTCTAATTTCTCTCTCTTCTCCTATTTATGTTGTTACTGTGTTTTTGTTGTGATGTAGTGTGTTTTTTATGTCAATAAATGTTGTGGGTTACTTCAAAAATATTTGTATGTTGTGCTCAGTTATTAATACTATTTTCATCACACTTGCTCGTAAACAGTGTCGTAACATGCAGGCTACCTTGGTTGCAACACCCCAATAAAACCCTCGACCTAATGTGCTTGTCATGAAACCCGTGGTCGGTAAATGAGTCATTGCGTGTACACATTTTCATGCCATGAAGCCAAAGGACGGTCAATGAGTCAGTGCCCGTACTGATGGCGCTGCGCGCGCTGCTGCAGGACCACATGGACCACATGCACACGCACGTTGCGGCGCATGCCGACTGCCGAGGGAGGGGGAGGTAGAGGGCGACGCTGCCAAGAGCACAGCCTAAGATATCGCCCATATTTGAAAGAATTATATTTTTTTCTTTTACAAATATAAAATTTTACTTGCAAATGTGATGAAAAACATTGTATGTCGCACGGGCGGTACTATAATTACGAACATCGACTCATTAAAGCCCTCAGTCTTCGACTTCGGGCTTCTAATAGACTCTCGTTCGTAATTCCTTATTTACCGCCCTTAAGACCAATGTACTATTATCTAACTCTTTTCACGTCATTTGTACTTGTCGGTTGGGTTTGGCCGTTTTTAGATTCGTAACATAGACGCACAGTAAATATTGTAGTTAGGTAATCGATTCTACCCTCGGTTCTGAACAGACTACTTTCAAGATTTCAGTTATTTAATTAACACCTTGTATAGAAGCTTGTAAAAGAGAGGGTAAGGCTATATGAGTTGGAAATTAATTGCCTCTTTGAAATCTCTCTTTGAAATTTCGTTCGTTTTAGATTATCAAGTTTGTTTATAATGCATTTTCAAATCTAAACCAAGCCGTAACATTATTTATGCAAGAAATAACGTTAGAGAGAGCAGTGTAAACATTCAGTGGAGCTGAATTTTAATAATCGATTATAAGTTTATTTTAACTCAAGAACAAACAAATAACTTTGTTTTACTTTGCTCTTGAAGTTTAGAAGTCATCTTATGAGATTTAACATTCGAGGGACTTAATATTTGTGGCGCCATGCTTGGATTACCGAAGTTATTATTAGTATCTGATTTAATACTTTGCTGAGAGTTTTATGAATCTTTAAAATATCGCGACTGTCATCCAACTGTCTGCGCAGGGTTCTTGAATACTTCTGCCACATTGCAAGGAGAGGGTGACAACCTCGAGAAGCTAATTGCGACGGGTAAAGTGGATGGAAAGAGGCCTGCTGGTCGCAGCCCAATGCATTGGTCTGACCAGATTCGCACGCTCTTGACTCTAGTTCACAATACCCACATCGCCAGAGACAGAAATAGATGGAAAAAGTTCGTGCGAGAGAGAGTGATGCAGAAGGGAGGTCACGACCGTCATTACTGAGGAATACGACACAAGGAGGGGGAGGAAAAATAACAAACGTTTTAATTCGAAAATCTCCTTCATTCTTTCCTGATGCATAAGTCTTCTAATGTGTAATATTCTAGGATGTGCCGTTTTGATACTAAGGCATTTTGAGATGAAAGACTTGAGGACTCACTGTCTTACAAACTTGGAATCACAATCGTTTTCACCACTTCTTTCTGTCACACAGCATAAGACGAGGGCAGAAAGAGATGGTGAATACGATTGCAAACATCAACGCATTACAATACGGTCTCTGGTTTGTAGTCGTTTTTCTACCATGTCATTATGAGAATTATGCTTTCTGCATCTGCAGTCGTTTTGCGATCTAGTCCTATGTTGAACAGATCATTTGTAGATTAGTCGTTTTAATACTAACCCCATTTGGAAAATACTCGCAAGGTATTGAATTTTGTTCGCTGGTGTTCTATCTCATCGTAATAGATTCTTTCATTGATCGAGCAGCTGTGCGGAAAGTTTTTCAATTTTACGTTATCCTTTCGGTTTGACGCCGCGATATATTTGACTAGTTTAGTAAAATGCCTTCTTTTGCAAAGAAAAAGGGAAACTGTGAGGGAGGATATAAGGTGTTACATTAAGTAACTGAAAACTTGAAACTAATTTGTTTGTTTGTTTATACTCCTTATTGTACAAAAACAAAAAGGCTAGGTACATAAAAAAATTAAAGTCTTAAGTACAAAGGCATTGGTTCAGAATTGATAGGAGAATCATTTACCTACACTATAGTTTAAACCAGGTTGGATTTTTTTAATCCCTTTTTTACTGTGCGCTGTCTAAGTTTGCAAATGCAAAATTAAATGTCGGTTTTCCTGTCAATTAAGCAACTGACACGTACAAATTACGAGGTAAAACAGTTAGATTTACTGACTTAACAAAATAATAGAACGCGTTTTTGAAATAGTTAAGGTATTTTTAAGTATATGCATAACGTTAGACGTGTTTGTAAACCATATTAACGGATGAAAGACTTGGCAGTAATATTAAAGTTTGTTTGGTGTGTAGCAAGTAAATGGTAGTAGTGATTCGCACAGACCCTGTGTAAGGTCCAACCATCCGCAAAACGTATCCGTAGCAACAATCTCCTTCCTTTTCCTGTTAATTTAAGTCTATTGAGGTTAAGTAAACCGCGCCCAAAAGCGAGGCTATCGGCGGAGCACTCAAAACCGACAATTTCTATTCGGTGCTATCTCTATATGCAGTGAATTCGAATGCTCTCGGCTTAGCCAAAGTACACAGTTTAGATACAGTAAAGGTGACGAACATTAAATAAGCTTTGATTGGAAGCGGCTTGCATCCACCATGAGCCTACATTTTTAACCAGGCCTTTAGCCTGGGTTTAAGAGCGAGCAGCTGCTGAGCTGGCAACGTTGCATTTTTGTTAGTTTTCTCGATTATTTCATAAAAATTGAATGAAAATTAAAAGTGGCCATCTGTTTTCCGTGCTATATGGCCTGCCCATTGCCACGTCAACGAGCTAATCTGATTGGCTATGTCTGAACCCCGTTCTACATATCTCCTTATTTCTGATTCGATCCCATACAGAAACCCCGAGCATGGTCCTCTCCATAGCTCGCTGAGCACCACGTCTCGAATGCTTATATCATCACTGGTAACACACACTGGTTGAAGACTTTCTGCTTAAGAGAAGTTTCCCTGCCGGCCGCGCGGCCGCGTTAGGTATTCGTTTGTGATATTGCTGTCTTTATCGCTCGTGACATAAGCGCTCGCAGCCGTCCCCCCCATGCCTTCCGCAACGACGTCCGTAATTTATATCGAGATAGCTGTAGGCTTTTCTAGATTTGGGCGGTTGAATTTTGGGTTTCGTTGTCCTCATATTATACGAAAAGTATAGCACAGAAATCAATGATATTTTACAATCAAGATATTCATTATATTTTCTATGCCTGTGGTTTTTTCGATTTTTGTAAAAATGCTTTATTAGTCTGTAATTCTCGTGCAAAGTTGACATCTTTTTTTTTGTTGACTTTTGAGCTCTTGTAATTCTGATATTACACATTTATTTATATGAAAATCTGAAAAACCACAGGCATAGATAATTACGTCTAGTCCATACTTACCTAGTTTGCTGCTGCCTAGTTTTCAAATGAGACCGGGACTACGTTTGAATGGAGAATGGAACGAAGAGAGTTTGGATGAAACATTGACATCTATGTACCTACCTTACGGCACATAGATGTCGATGAGACGTTGCGGTTTTCGTTCATTGATGTTCCGGTAACAGTAACTTGTCAATATTGTCATACTGTTTTAACTGTGTTGTTTAGAAACGAGGCGTTTAATTTGCCGGCTTAGCAACACGGGCGCGACTCGGAAACTTCCGCTGGCGTTACACAGCGGGTATACAAGCCCAATTGGGGACGTTTTTGAGCGATACATGTGTTACATAAACGCGTGTACAAAGGGAAGTTGGCGTGAACATAATTATTAATTAGGTAATGTAAGATTGTAAGAGTATGAATTTTCGTTTGTAATTTATAGTCTTTCACAATACAATACAAATTTATATAATTTATTGGCTTTTGCCGCGGCTTCGCCCGCGTGACATTCGGTTATCGCGTGCTGTTTTCTTGGGAAATGGGAACTGTGCATTTTTCCGGGATTAAAAGTAACTTACAAATAAATGTTTATTAGACAAATTTTATCCTGAACAATAATTCTATTGATTCGAATAATAAAATAGCGAGATTTAATTTTTTAATTTTTGTATAGCTGTTGCGTGTAACTTTGTCTCAATAATAAATAAATAAGTTATTGTGAAGATTTATTTATTAACGCGGATTTTACAAAATGCCACTTAAAAAAGTGAATATCGCAAGTTAATTAACATTGTTTGTACCTAGGTTAAGTTTTGAAATTATTATTTTATTTAATTAAAAGTAAAAAAAAAGTTTTTATGTATTTTCATTGTCATGTTATTTTACTGCAATGGCGTAAAAAGATTTTATAAATATTTTGATTTGTACAATTTATACGCAAAGTACTCGTATATATCATCATCATCATGTCAGCCGAAAGACGTCCACTGCTGGACATAGGCCTCCCCCACTCTCCACTCAGACCGGTCTTGTGCTTTCCGCATCCACCGCGATCCCGCGATCTTAACCAAGTCGTCGCTCCATCTTGTTGGAGGCCTACCGACACGACTCGTATATATAGCATAAATATATTTTAAATAGGTACCTAAGCGCTATGACATCGGACATTCATGTAGAGCTTAATGTGAGGTAAACAAATCGCGATCAACTAAAGTTTATTAGGGTTATGCACACACGCACCATGACGTGTGTCTGGTATTGATCGTGTGGCCACGCCTTAACAACGCAAGGCATACGCTGAAGCGTTATTGTGAAGTCTGCTCAAGTTTCTAGGTCACCTGGAAGTGGGTTAGGTTTCTGATTGCCAAGTCAGTGAAATCAGTCCTAAAAATGCCGGTTTTCAAACGTTGATTTATAGCCGCTTAGTTTGTCTAGAATCCACAATTTCATGATTTTCATGATTAGTTTTTTGGAGTCTTTTTTTTTATTTCAAATCCAAATTTGTTACTTTTACGTGTATCCCGTGAAATCATAACTGTACCTACCGTGTCCAGGGTGTAGGGGTTATAGCACGCAGCACGGATTGCTGAGGACCTGGGTTCGATTCCCAGTGCTAGTCTCTTTTTTGGTTTTTCTGTGCATTCAAACTCAAACTCAAACTCACAACATTTATTGACAAGATAATCACACTACATCACAACAAAAACACAGTAAAAACATAAATAGGAGAAGACATTCATGACTCAGTTTGTATTTTTTCATGATTTTCATTACATTCACGAAATTTTGGATTCTAGACAAACTAAGCGGTTTAAATAAATGTGACAAATGTCATGTAGATTAAATAGGTTTTGAGTTGTAAAGGGGTCACACACGGCTTCGCCGCCAGTTGCTTTTTAAGGTTCCGTAGCCAAAATGGCAAAAACGGAACTCTTGTAGTTTCGCCATGTTTGTCGGTCCGTCCGTCCAGTCATGGCTTAGCTTAGAAACTATTAGTGCTAGAAATCTGTAATTTTGCATGGATTGTTACATAATATAACAATTATGTCGAAAAAGTGTTAAAATTAAATGTAGGAAAAAAATGTTTTTAAGCTACCTCCATTATTATGTAAATTGGGGCTAATGTTTTTCTCGTGTAACCTTATAGCTTGGTGTATCGTTGGAAAGGTCTTTTAAAATAAATAAGTTGTACAGACGGTTTGTAAATACAGTGACTCGTATGCGAAATATTCAACTTAAACTGCTTTTTTTATTAAAATAGAGCGAGACAGACAGACGCTCTTGGCCGATTTTTCTTTTAACATGGCTAGACACTTGGGATGTCTGGATGAACTGGATCAAGCTGAACCGTACCTTCGCGTCTCTCCGCGTTGCCTAAACGAACATGTTCACTCGTCGCTACTGAATCTCCGTTCTCCGGTGCCTTGGCCCCCGTCTCAGCTGGCACGCTAGCGTTATTATATTTTCATCGTCAGATGCCGCTGTTTCAATATTGCCTTTAGTGGCTTCATAGTTCACCATAATAGACGCTTGTTACGGGCTGTTTCAGCAACAAATAGTTACTTCAGTTAGTAAACTTACGCCGTTTTTATTGTCTTACTAATATTATAATAGTTTGTAAAGATATTTAGATAAAACTGCGTTATTCTAGCCTATATAAACGTCCCATTGCTGAACATAGGCCTCCTCTGAGAATGAGAGGGCCGTAGTTCCAATTCGGGCCCAGTGGCGGCGCAGTAGACTTTTCTGCTGACTTACTACTTATTAACCTCACTAAAAAAGAGGGGTGTTATAAGTTTGACCGCTAATGTGTGTCTGTGTTGTCTGTGGCGCCGTAGCTCTTAAACGGGTGGGCCGGTTTGAATGCGGTTTTCTTTATTAGAAAGCAGGTTTTCTAACAATGGTTCTTACTTTCAGTTTCATCAAAATCGGTTTAGCCGTTTTTTGAAATATTGAACTTTGAAGTGACAGGGGGTGTTCTAACTTTTTGTTGGTTAGGTTATTGTTGAATATGTACTGAGTGGCAAAAAATCTAACCCTCAAATGTTGCAGTAACAGGTAGTTTTGTATAAAGAGTGGGCCAAATTTTGTGCCGCCAAGTAAGTTTATTGCATTTTCATTATAAAACTTCATTTTGTCACCAAGTTTGAAATCAATGATCTAGACGTAATTTCAGTGCTTACTAACCTTTTTATTTGTAAACAAATATTTTATTTTGAATAACAATTTCAATTTCAATTTCAATTCAATGTAATTCTATTGAAAACACACGTACGGCGAAGATGATCCTGGCTAGAACACCAGAATTCCACTATCACTACCAGATTATTTTATTGTAATTTTTTAAACCACAACTCTTACATACAAACATACATTATTATGTACGAACTTTCGTTGCAAGTAAAATAAAAGCTTGTTAGAACATACAAAAATGTATCCATAATATCAAACCCGACACAAAAACCTAAATGCACTGCATTAAAATAAAACCCAGGCATCGTCAACATTTTCTCCACCTATTAAAATTTAAAATTTCCGAGTGGAATAAAGACATAACGAGGCTCATTTGCATCCTTTCCCCGGACCATTTCCGACCCCGACCCTGCACAAAGATTTTAATGCGTTAGCTTTTATGGTATCATGGGAAAGGTTGGTGACAGCTGGGTTTGACATTTCCGGGAATTAACTGGCAACGTATACACGCAGGAAAAAAAAGAACCAAATTATTTAAAAGCCTATTTCGAAAACACGCCTGTAAAAATATCATTCAAAGTAAAATAATCAAATAACCTAACCAACTTAGAAACGTTGAAAAACCCCCGACATTGTCATTTCTAAAACGGCTCAACTGATTGTAACGAAGCATAGCTAAAAGCCACCACAAACAACTCGCTTCATCCGTTTGAGAGCCGCCATGCCACAGACAGACATTTATTGTCAATATTATAACACCCCTCTTTTTCATTGGAGGTTAAAAATTAAAGCAAAAATAATTTTGTACGAGTAGACCGATCTCTCTAAATGACTGAGTCTAACTTTATTGTGGAATATTACCTAAATCTGTGATAGTGGCGGTCTGGTAGCCTTCGATCAACAATACATACTGCTGATCGAAGATGGAAGCCTAGTGGATTGACCTATGGTGACTCAAGCAGAGGATCATAAGTTCAAATCCCGGTTTCCCACCCCTGAGTCTTTTAGAATTCTTTTGCGAAATTACTTTTGAAATTTACCACGAGGCAAAGACTACCTGCACATACCTGCGAAGTAATTCAATTAAATAGTGTCTGTGAAGGGTCCATATCGGTTCACATACTTATTGAACGTTTGTCATAACTTTAAAATATTAGTTTAATTATTTTGTATTAGTTTTTATCTGTATTAGATATTGTTGTATGGTATTACTGTTTCCGTCTTTTGTCCGCCATCCAACCCGCTATAGACAATATTCCAGCATGTGTCAACAGGGGCAGACTGTAAACCAGCGCTGGCAGCTTCCGCGTAAGCGCAGCATTAGCTGAGTTTGCTCCTTTTGCCGCAGGACAGACTACTATCTTGTATGGTTTATATTGTTGTCTTGCATTGTTTGTACTGTTGGCAATTAAATATTTTCTTTCTTTCTTTTTTTCTCTGAATCTAATGATTGTTTAGAATTTTATAACGATTTTCTAACAAAACTAACCAAACCTATTTATATAAAATAATAGTTTTCTATAGGATGACCAGACCATTTCAAATTCTCCGATAAATTTAAGGTGGGATGAAAATTATGACAAACGATGATTCGGACAAAAGTTACGGTATGGCCTAGCGAAGAGTACTTATGCGAACTTTGCCGCTCCTGTCTCTGAAGCTTCCAATCCACATTAAGTAGGCCTCGTGGGTATAACGACCCAAGCCTAAATTCTAAAAGGAGGCCTAAGCCCTGCAGCGGGATTAAATAAAAGCTGAGGCGATGAGACGTAGATAAGACTATTCTTGTGTAAAATAAATTCTGAACTTGTGAAAACTTATATCAAAGAACAACATTCAAACCAAGTCCAATCGACTTAGCGGCCACTTTAAATACAACGCTAGTCGGATATTAAACATTATTCATCGCCTTTAGAATTGAAAATGGCTTTGAGTCCACGCAAAGTTTTATTGAAAACTCTGCAATCCTTTGCAGAATTTGCAGCTTATGCAGACTTTGCAGTCTAAGTAAATAACAGGGCAAACGGTGGGAGTCAGATTTTAGTTGGGATTCTTTTCTTGAAGCTTTTGTGATGTGTTGAAGGAGTTTGAGGTTTGTGTTCTAAGTGGCAGTGGGCAGGGCATATTGTAGTAGAATTGACATAGAAAATAGACCACACAGCTTTAAGCTAATAGAGAATATTGAAAAACCTTTTTTCCAAGCTTTTATTTATTTGGCCTTTAATGTTGCTTTTCACCTGCTACCAGTGGTTGGATTAACTTGAAATTTGGTACAGGTACGTTAGTTGGATGAAAATGCAAGTACAGTTCATAAAAAGTGCAGACGGCAAAAGAAGTTAGGGCCCTGTAGAGCAAAAAATTAAACCACAGGTTCTGCTATTCAAGTTTTCAAATATTAAGTAATTTTATCATTATGTTTATTCCAAACAAATTAATTGGTATTTTCAATGTACGGTATCCAATCCGGTAGCTTAAATGACATCGTCTGTCACGTAACAAAATGACGGATTTCGCAATATATATGCTTATGTTTGTCCAATTAAACTTTGTACTAGCATAAAAATCGTTAAGTTATTTTCAAAAGTTGTAGAACTAAATTGGCTCAAGATGAAAAGTGGAAGCTGTGGTTCACTGGCTGGACCTAGCTTCTCCCAACGAACGCCATGGCGCCCTGTCGTGTATGAAATCTATAATCTGTAACAATTTATTTATTTTTTATTTATTATTAAAATACATTTGCACGGCATTACAGTGATAAACCAATACACCGAGAAACTTACAATGAATACTATAAGTAAAGGCAGACAAATCACTTATGGATACTGGATTGTCTAGCATCCATCACCTCACAGTATCGCAAACATTCGGAGGACACATTTGACCAGCGCCCCGCGAGCAGGTCACAGTCAGGTGCTGGCGCCAGCAGTGCGTTGAGCTGCGCCAGCGCGCGCGGCAGCGGCGAGCTCCTGCGTGACACCGTGCGCGCCGCTGGCACCGCCAGCAGCCCGCGTGCACGTGGACGGAGGGCTATCCGGCCCACTTCTGGGACGTACAACCTCAGATGAAAAGTTAAACAATGTTAACAATGAAAAGTTACTCCAGGAAAGCATTTTCATCTTTATTAATAAACAAAATATCGTCCCCGTTAACACAATGGTGCGTAAGCGATTTCAAACAAGGCTGCCAACCCTTAAATTGTAACAATAAATTAATTTGCTGGCTTCAAAGGATCATTTTGCATGGAAACAGCAGGCGTCTCAAAGCTTCCTTTGTCTTTTGAGATGTAATTATAAAGACTTACAGCCTTATTCATAAAAAGTTAAGCCTCCTTGAAGGCTCCTTGAAGGCCCGATGCTAAAAAACATGATTCATAACGTCTGTTAGCGCTAATCAGTCGATCAAGGCTCTGCTAAAGTTAGCGGACCGTAGACCCTCCTTTATCTCCTGCTAAGTCACAAAATGGCCGCCACAAGTTTGAACAGCTGACTTTGACAGAGCAAAAAACCATACCGAAGATATTTTGTGAAGGGTGAAGTTACGCAAAGATTAAAAAAAAAACCAGGAAAAAATATTTTCAGGAATTTGTATTTAAAAATCCTCTAAATTAGCAGCAATAAATTAACAATAAGTATGAAAAAAAAATAGGATGATTAACAATTTATGGCTTTTGCACAACATAAACATGCGGATCGGAAATGGCGGGAAACAAACTTGTCGCTTTTTATTTTTTTCCTGCTAATTTGCTGTCACTGCTGTCAACTTTTTTTTTTTAATTATCGATTAGGCCATTTTGTCTTTGATTTGTCAAGGTGGCCAAATAACGAGTCTAATCAGTCTATCAGCGCTCAACAACTAGCAGACTGCTAGCAAGCGTTTATGAATCATACTTTCTTGACAACCGTCTAACAAGCTTAATCAGTCTGCTAAGTAACAGACCGATCAAACCTCAATTAAGGATTTTTATGAATAAGGCTGTTAAAATATAAGGTTCTGTTTCCCCAGACACCACATTCTTACTGTAATATCTCATCCCACTTAATATTATAAACGCGAAAGTTTGGATGTTTGGATGTATGTTCGTTACTCTTCCACGCAAAAACTACTGAACAGATTTGAATGAAATGAAATTTGGGATGGAGGTAGCTGGACGTCTGGAATAACACATAAGCTACTTTTTATCCCGATATTCTCACGGGATAGGGATAAAATCTTGAAATGTCAACCGCTGGGTTTAGAGTATTGAAATTTTGGATAGTTGTTCTTGACAAAACCTCAATGAAGACCACGATCTAAATTTTGGGAATTCCCAGAGGAATTTTGTAAAATTCCGGAATTTCAATTAGAACTACTAGATCGAATAGTTGTCTGTCTGTCTAGTTAAATATAAATAAATGCTAATGCTGTGAGTATGTATATTTTTCAGGCGTTACTTTGCGGTCCATACTCCATACTGAACTGAAACAATTACGTTTATGCAAGGAATGTGTGTTCATGCAGCTCCTCCGCCTCCACACTGTGAGAACACACACACCACACTAGCACAACTATCACCACCACCACACTAAGCTGACGCGTTTCGAACTCAACCAGAGTTCATCATCAGATCAACATCAAAGTCAAAGTCAAAATATCTTTATTCAATTTAGGCTATAACAAGCACTTATGAATGTACAAAAAAATCTACCACCGGTTCGGAAAAACCTCTGCTGAGAAGAATCCGGCAAGAAACTCAACGAGGCATTTATTTATTTTTTAAACAGAACATAACCGTTCACCATGCTACCATGTGTTTGGAGCTGTATGTACGGTCGAGGGCATAAAATATATATATATTTTTTTTTTATTTTGTATACAGCTAGCGTGAAATATTATACATCGACCTTATGGTTAATGGCATAAAATAAATAAGGAGGAGTACTTGTGACGCTTGAGTATTTGAGTCTGATCAGCCGCAGCGCCGGCTTGTGAGTTAGTTGCCTGGAAGTGGGATAGTTATATCCCGGGAATTTGTTTTGTTCCACGAGCGCGCCGAAAACTAATCAATCATTCGGTCGGTACTTTTGTGTGAACCACAATCGGAATTTTCGATTTGATGAAAGAGATGAAGAACCTCACTACGATTAGAATTATGTGCGGACGTGTGCGGACGAAGTTGCGGGTAAGAGCAGTATGATTCTTATTTTAGGTAGGTACATTACTAACTTTATTCCAACACGTCAAAACCCTCCGCCAATATTCTTTCGGCAAACACATTACGTTTCACGTTGCCCCAGAGTTTCCTTTCGTGAACTTGAAACTTTTTATTAGCAGAGTTTCGTCCTGTTTTTGTTTGTCCCGGCATTCTTGTCTAGTTTGAGAAATTCCTGCAATACTTGAGTCGTTAGGTCTCTGTTAAGTGATTAGAGAAAGTTTTTGTTAATTCTAGAAGCTTTTGAGTGAAGTTTCAATGTGAGTTGTGTGAAGAATCGTAAACGTAAGTTGAAGCTGAAAGGAGATGTAAAGATTTTCTTTATAGTTAAGTTGGAGTCACTTCGAATGAGAAGTAGTTTGGAGCTTACTAATCTTAAGTACTGAAATGTAATCTAGAAGTTTTTTGTCTTTTTTTTGTTATTTCCAAAGTTAGCGCACGTTTAAAAAAGAAGCGAATGCGTTTTAGATATATAGTCAGATATATAACATGGGGATCGTTAGGTTAAGGCAGAAATAGCCCACAGTAACCTTCTGCATACAAATTGACTTAGCCACCGCTGCTAGTATTGCATTTTTCGCCTCTTTTCTTCACATTTTGTTAGTTGTGGTTTAGTTTTGCTTGCACAGGCCTTAATTGTGTAACACGCTTGGAATCACAATCACTTTCACCACCTCTTTCTGTCACACGGTACAAGGCGAGGGTAGAAATAGACGGTGAATGCAATGGCGGACGTCAGCGCGCTACAATACGGCCTCTAGTTTCGGTAGAATTATATCTTTAGGCAATCGGCTTCGCCACAGCCAGTCGCCGCCGTGCCCCGCAGCTTCTAGATTTTATGTGTTATTATTTATGTTACTAACCCTATACTTAAGTACTTGTAAACTAACACTATGGATTTTTAGGTCCGAAATAAATTTTTGAATTTGAATTTGAATTAATTCTTCGCAGACAAAATCGCGGGATGTTAGCTAGTAAACTAATAAAGAAGATCAAGTGAAATATTCTTTGTGTAGAGTATTGCGATTCAAAATAAAGTAAATAATACGAAAGTAAATGCAAATGGCGCTCATCTGCATTAAACTCTGAGAGAAAGACAGTTCAGCAGAATTAATACAGCTTTATTTAAATTAAGCATATTGCTTTTAAAATACGCTACAGCTTTGCAAAATTTTAAAACTCTTAACAGATTTTTTTTTAAAATCAAAGTATAGAATATCTAAGTATACCTACGTAAAGCTACATACTTAGCTTGACTAAAAGCTATCACGTTTACATCCATCCATACTAATATTATAAATGCGAAAGTTTGTGTGTGTTTGGGGTTTAATTAAGTGGATGTAGGACGAGAAATACGAACTAGAGTGGTGGCAATTAACTGGATAAAGGCTGAGACCTGTGGTTGAAGTATTCACCGAGACGTCTGCTGATGATGGTGCAGATCTTAGCTGTAGTAGCTGGCGCAGGCTCCCTCGATCTTCGGCTCATTTGAACTTACCTCCGACAAGGTTACCGTTAACCAGCAGAACTACTAAGATACAGCAAGGACAGTACTTCTTCCAACGGATCAGCCTTCTTCTTCGAGCTACCACCACGTAGTTTACACAAAATTCAATATATTTAACGACAACGACACGAAAACTAGGTACGATATAATTTGCGCGGCAACGCGCCGACATACGACACGACAGACTTTCCAAAGTTCGAAAAAGGAAGTGACAAGTGATTTTACTTTTTTAATTCAAATCTAAACGATAATGTTGCCAGGCGAAAGTATTAAGAAAAATAAAGTTACAATCCTAAACAGTGTGTTTGTATTCGTCCGTCTTTCACGTCGAAACGGTGCGACGGATCCACGTGATTTTTTGCATAGAGATAGTTTATAGGCCAGAGAGTGACATAGGCTATTTCGCACATCGCTGTCTCGCCAGAATAACGCATGTACCTGTGAAGGTAAAAAAATATTCTATGTGTTAATTCACGTTATGTGATGCTGATATCATGATCATGATGATGATCACGAAAAAAATCGAAAATAAACATTTAATAGAAATTACCTACTACTCTTTATACTCTTCTTCTTCTTTATACTCTTTCTACTCTTTCCTATAATAACTCTTTAGTTACTAAGCCATGTCTTTGTTTGAAGAATAAAGATTATATCTATCTATTTATCTACCTAGTTTTTAATGACTTGTGCCATCTGTTGAAGCACGAAACACGGTGTATACTCTTTTCTCTAGTGCTTGAAACTAGACCGAAAACACCGGTAATAAAGCGGCAAATACCGGTGTTTTTGACTGGTTTCATGACGTGGTCCTAGCAGTCTCTACATTTAAATTGGTGACGCAACGGCGTAATGAGGTCGCCGCCATTAGAGTGGCAACCCTGTAAATAATAGATGATCACAAACATAGCTCCGTGGTGTACCTATTTTAGAACACCTGGCAATTTTAACATGATTTAAAACAGTAGGTAGACAATTATAAATACTTATCATCATCACCATCATATCAGCCATAGGAGGTCCACACTGTTGGACATGGTCTCCCCATGGACCTCCATGCTTCGGTTGAAAGCGGCCTATATCTCCCGTGAACCCGTGGCTTTAACCAGGTCATCCGTCCATCTCGTATTGGTGGACGTCCTACGGTGCTTGCCGATCCGCAGTCTTCACACATTATTGCGGTACCTAAGTAATAAAAAAAATCTCATGTTAATAATACACAAAAGGGTTTTTTCAGAGTTGCCAGCTTTGCCGTTAGTGACGTCGAAGGACCAGATTTGCTAGTTAAACCACAGAATAGTAATAGTACAAGTACAGAAGTTTCACTGCCGTACAAAAGTGACGTTTAGGCTAAGAATCGTGCCTACTTTATTGCTTCTCTGTCTATCGCATAACTCGTGTTCACTCGCACGCGTTGAGTCGCACTGAATCGCTCAACGTTGGGAGGCCCGGTATGTACTTGTAGCTCG
>NC_133492.1:43175-204821 GCF_025370935.1 Choristoneura fumiferana
GACATCTTTGCACTTGACTGTACTAAGAACATGGTATCAAGTGATATTTGGTTGCAAGCGAACCGTTTAACATTCTCAATACAAAAGGGTATTTGACTATTTTGTATATGTTTAATAAAGTAAAACTACACAATGCCTGTTATCGAAATATAAAACAATTTTTAAGCTACCTTTACAAATAAACAAAGTTATAAAGGTATTGAAATTTCAAGATTAGACTGAGAAATGAGAAACACACTGGCACTGTGACGTCACACGCCAGTATCGCCATACTCTGCTGAATAGAGAAAGCGTTTATTTGAGAAACAACAGACAGGTATATAGATTTTTCAAAATAATACACTCTAAATCCAAATTCGCAAACCAATTTTTCAAACCGATTTAAATTGTCTCTTCGCTAAAACACCATCTGTCTATCTATATTTCATAATAATATTAAAAAATATAGCAAAATCAGGAGTTGTCATATACCGTATTGGCGTGCAGCTGTACATTAAATAGGGCAAAAAATATAAATAAACTTCGTAATGGAATTCTCCAAAGCGAGCACTAATTCTTAGTAACTAACTTTATGCATGTCATGCGAAAATACTCTACGACGGAAGTCATTTCAGGTCACCTAACCATCATGTGTTATGTTCTATGTGGCTTTTATACGCCCAAACTTCCATTTACATGCTGGTCAGGCCTTGAAAACTGCGCAGAACTTCTCTCTCGAATTTCGCTCACGCTCGAAACTTCCTACTAAAAGTTTTTCTCTTTGGCCATTTGGAAGTTGTACATGAGGTGCATAATGCCGAATATTTCAGCTAGCTACCAATAAAAAATGCCATACAGATCTCAGGTGAATAATGTTTTTTGCGAGGTTTTGTAGGATAAGTTCGTAATTATCTTACTTCGTTATTATTACTGAAGTTAATTTGAGAACCCGTGTGGTGTCGGTTAGAGATTACACCCTCTCCTTTTTGTTCCGTCGATGTCGTAAGAGGCGACTGAGGATAGGTTAAGGTATACGAGGAGGCTGCAAGCAACCTGTCCCATTATTGTAACATTTTGTCAAACTTTAAAACTTAAAATTGCGATAAAAGTGGCTCCGAAGCGCGTAACGTTTTCGTGTGCTCTGCCTACCTCAATGCGGGAAGACAGGCGTGATGTGTTGTGTTTGTGTGTGTGTAATTGTGCAAAGCAAGATAAATAAGAACTTTCCCCAACAAACACGATGCAAAACATTATTCACTACATATTGTATACCGTATATTAACACACACAAGTTGTAATTTCTTTCAAACTGGTGTTATAATCTTAACTTTTTATTATTTTTTATTTTTTTTATTTAAACTGGATGGCAAACGAGCAAGTGGGTCTCCTGATGGTAAGAGATGACCACCGCCATAAAACATCTGCAACACCAGGGGTAATTGCAGATGCGTTGCCAACCTAGAGGCCTAAGATGGGATACCTCAAGTGCCAGTAATTTCACCGGCTGTCTTACTCTCCACGCTGAAACACAACAGTGCAAGCACTGCTGTTTCACGGCAGGATTAGCGAGCAACTCTAATCCTACCGTCTAATCTTACGTCGTTTGAAAGTTGCAGTTTTTTCGACCGTTGAGGAAATAAAGGCATATAATTTTTGGTCTGTTCTGTAAAGTTTAATTATAACTTTAAAAAAAATGTTTAATTATCATGCCTATGCCCCGTTGCAGGGCACAAGCCTACTCTCAGAAGGAGAGGACTTGGGCTTGAATTCCCAAGCGGGTCCAGTGCGGAATTGGAAATTCACACACACCATGTAATCGCGTATGAATTCGCCGCTAGAAGCACTAGTGTAGCGAGAGGTATCCGAAATGTCAAATGTCACTGTTTTTGGGTGAGCTACGCGGGTTTATTTATTATAATTAGAATAATTTTGGTAATATTTTGCAATACCTGAAATTAATTATGGCAAATATGCGTTACGGGGCAATGCAATGTGTCTGTGTTTTGAGACAGTTTTTGTCTTTCGGAAACCTTTGTCTCTCCCTTTTTCCGAACAAAAACGCAACGGAAGGACGCTGGGGCATGCTCGATATTTTTATGGTACGGTTTTAATGTATTATATATGATTTCAGAACAAGTGGGACGTATATAGGCTGGGATGGATGGATGGATGGATATGACTTCAATGTAAATTTTGTTATCACGCCCGCAATAACAAACTAACCACTATACTTTCAGGCAGGACCTTGTCTACAGTGGCGCCAACTGGTGAGTGCTAAAAACGGTAGCCCTCATTACTGTGCCGGTTACGATGTTTTCTTTCACTATAAAATTCAGAGTAATAAAAAAATTAAAAAAGAAATCTGACCTTAATTTATCGCCATAAAACCATCACAATTAACATAACAATAAACAAAGACAAGACATACATAACGCTAAATAGGACCCCACTCAGCATAATGCCAAGGCATTTATTATTTATTAACTTAATGTTATTCCTAAGCATTAATTATACCGGTGGTTATGCAAAAAGGGGGAAAAAACACCGAACCCCAAACTGTTTCGCTAATATATTCCTTTCACGCGCGGGTCTAAACATATACAGCGAAACATGAATACTGTGAAAAAGACCTTGGCCCTGAAACAGTGAAATATATCGCCTGTTGTATATTTTGTGTAATAGTTTGACGCTATCATTGATTTTACAGCATATCTTTCGTCTAGAAGTTATAAAAAATAAAAGACGGTAATCTGAGTTTAACGCCAAGCAAAGCCGCGGGCAAAAGTTATACACAATTGACATTTCAGTTATAATTAATCAAAAATATTCCTTTTTAAAAACGTTACTTCGAGTATTATTATCTAAATAAGTTGGACTTGCGTCATATTTCCGTAGTATATGACTTAAATAATTTATTGAATCAGACGTTACTTTGCGAAGTTCAATCAATGAACTAAAAGAATTTCCTTGCTCACCCGCGACCTTACGATAGCTAAACTTATGCAAAATATGCGTGTTCATGCAGTTCCTTCACCACACTATAGGAACACACACAAATCACACAAACCCATCTATCACCACCACCACACTACACTGACGCGTTTCGAACTCAACCAGAGCTCATCTTCAGAGTGACACAACCGTACACCATGTTACCAGTTGTTAGTTGTTGTGTTATATTTACATAGGCTTAGCTATCGTAAGGTCGCGGCTGAGCAAGGAAATTCTTTTAGTTCATTGTATATGATTATGTATGTCAGCGGCCGATCGTAAAATCCGCCAGATCACGAAATTCCTAGGCATATCATGAAATGGCGCTATTTCCTGATACTTAGCACTTAACATCATACTTAAGTTAACTTTCTTTCATCCCAGCCCATATACGTCCCACTGCTGGGCAGAGGCCTCCTCTCAGAACAAGAGGGCTTGGGCCATAGTTCCCACGCGCCCCAGTGCGGATTGGGAACTTCACACGCACCATTGAATCGCTTCGCAGGTTTGTGCAGGTTTCCTCACGATGTTTTCCTTCACCGCAAAGCTCGTGGTAAATTTCAAATGTAACTCCGCACATGAATTTCGAAAAACTCAGAGGTGCGAGCCGGGGGAGTTAACTTTCTTAATGAATGAAAAAGTATTTTTTTGACATTATTTTTTTACATAGTTTTTGCACATAGCCCTGCCAAACTGTTTACACAGTTTAAAGATAACGATATTATGAGTAATAGCCATCATAAGCACGGAATGGCTCTGCAATGCGACAGTGGAACGCTTTGTTCAGCCTTGAACGAGATTACCATTCCAGAGTAAGCTTGGAAGCTAGATCGTAAGGCGTTACAGTTCGCTTTTTATGACCATGATGAACTCGTAGAGAAACTGTTAAAATACTATCTTAATATATTTGGACCTTGGCGATCGAAATTTGCTCGTTTTTTAGGGTACACAAAGGGTGCCAACCCTATTACTGGGTGGAATCCCTGAGACTCCGCTGTCTGTCTGTCCGTCCGTCTGTCACAGCGCTCTATCTCTTGAGGCGTAATAGTTTTTCCCAAAGTGGGCGCTGGAGGCCTAGAGGGGGGCGGTAAGGGGCCCAGAAAAAATCTTCCCTTTGTGCCTTTATCAGGCGAGACTAATATGTTATTGAGGTTTTTAAAGGTGAAAAAAACCGGCCAAGGGCATGTCGGACACGCAGGAAATAGGGTTCCGCAGCCATTACGAAAAAATTAAGTAATATTTTTTAAGGATTTCGTATTTTGTACGGAATATTCCAAGTTTAGGTATATTTTATACATTAGGCTGCTATTTAGTCTTAAACTACTGATAATTCTCATGAAAACTTAACCGTTATAGTTTTCCTCAGAATCCCAGAATCAGACAGAATCTTTAGTTGTGCAATCTTTAAAAACAAATAATTAAACAAAAATAAAATAAATAGTTAAAGTACTTAAAGTTAAGGATGGCTCCCATACAACAAACTTATCTAATGTTATATAGATAATGGTACGGAACCTTCAATAATGTATTTTTAACCCCCGACGCAAAAAGAGGGGTATTATAAGTTTGATCGCTATGTGTGTGCGTGTCTGTCTGTCTATCTGTCTATGTGTCTGCTGTGGCACCATAGCTCTTAAACCGGTGGACCGATTTGAATGCGGTTTTTTTTTTGAAAGCAGTTTTTCTATCGATGGTTCTAAGACATGCTTATTAAAATCGGTTCAGCCGTTTTTGAGATATAGAACTTTTTGTCTATACCAGCCGTGATACCTCTCCTACTTTTTGTTTACGCGGCATTAGACATTGTAAGTTACGCCGCTTTGCAGTTTCATCGACGAATTAACTACAAATTTGTACGGGACCCTCGTTGTGCCTGTTCAGCTCGCAATTGGCCAATTTTTTTAATACATATATACCTACAGTAAATTGAAATCGAACCGAACAAAGTACGAGAAGGTATGTAGGTATGTTCTTTTGTGTTACTTGACGAGGGTACTAGAAAGCTTTCTCAGATCTAAGACATAACAGATAGGTAGGTATAATTGATAACGGTCTCGTATATTTATTGACTAGGTCGATTTGTGCGAAAAGCTATGTAAGGTGGCGTTTATATAAAATAAATAAAGGAAAACTTTCAATTTATTTAAGTAATTATTATCATTTTCAATTTTAATTTTTTTTTGTTAGAGAGGCCAGACAAACGAACTAGTGGGTCACCTGATGTTAAGTGGTCACCACTGTCCATAGACACCCGCAGCGCTTTGCGCGATGCCAGTGCGTTGTCGGCCCTGCAGACAATTGTACACTCGCCCTTAAAGGCACCCAGGTCGTAACTCGATGGAAAGACCCCCGTTCCAGAAGAGCTCGTTCCAGATTTTGCAAGTTCGTGCCAGAAAAGACCGCCTAAACGCCCGTCGAAGACTGCCATTCATCAACATGATATCGATGAAATGAACGCTTACGACGGGTGGATCTGTAATGGAACCCCGCAGCTGGGATGAGGTCGAAGAACTCCTCAGAGCATGCCCCGTTGTAGATCTTATAGAATACACAAAGGGAGCTAACGTCTCTGCGGAGAGCAAGGGGATCGAGTATCAAGAAAATAGCAAATTGACACCCATATCAAACTTATACCGTCAAAATTACATCAAACCGTCAAAACATTGCCAACAAATGTTCCAAAGTTCACAAACAAAATAGACGCGAATATTTTGGCCAACACAATACAGTTAAGCCAGTGTTACCGCGATAAGCCAGCAAAAACTCCTTTGTTCCTAATGCTGCCAACCGTTTTTTGCAGCAATATTTCGCAAAGATATCTGGCGATGACAGGGCGTGTTTTTAGGGTTATTTTGGCAAAAAGGTTGTTTTATTCTGCTTTATTTCGTTTCAGGTAACCGCGTTATTTTATACGGTAACAGCTCTCGCACTGTGGGCTCTGTGAAGTAATTTAATTTGTAACCGTTACGTCATTTCGTGTCCGTACAGAAATAACTGTTTATTATTTGACAGCTAAATCACAAACCAACTTTCATGTTAAATGAGCTAAGTCAACTTTTCTCTTGCAACATCCTTAGGAGTTTATAATTCATTCCAAATTTTC
Source organism: Choristoneura fumiferana (assembly GCF_025370935.1). Taxonomy (NCBI): domain Eukaryota; kingdom Metazoa; phylum Arthropoda; class Insecta; order Lepidoptera; family Tortricidae; genus Choristoneura; species Choristoneura fumiferana. The sequence goes on from NC_133492.1 coordinate 49,249, forward strand.
TTGCAAAAGTTTGAAAAAATATTATATTGGCTTACAAAACCAAAGTATGCATTAGCAGCCAAATTTTTTTTTATTTGTGTTCTATTTTGTGCCTTGTAGAGGGACCGACCATAATTTCTTGTATTGTTATTTTTATTGCTACTGATGGTGCATTAATTAATATTTACGTATTAAAAAAATATATATATCGGTGCAAATAATGAGGGCTATCGCTTATGAATTCGCCGCTAGAGGCGCTAGTGTAGCGTGAGGTCTCCGAAATGTCAAATCTCATAGTTTTTGGGTGAGCTACGCGGGTTTATTTATAATTAGAATAATTTTGTGAATATTACAATACAATACAATACAAAGACTCTTTATTGTACACCAGACATAGTAAGCGATACAGAAAACAGATACACAGAAAAAAATATTACAAGGTGAGCAATAGGCGGCCTTATCGCTTAAGAGCGATCTCTTCCAGGCAACCTATATTTTGCATTACATGAAATTAATTATGGCAATTATGCGTTATGGGGCAATGAATGTCTGTGTTTTGAGACAGTTTTGTCTTTCGGAAACTTTTGTCCTCCTTTTTTTCCGAACAAAACGGGACTACGCAACACTGTGGTTGCTCGATATTTTTATGGTAAGTACTTACGGTTTTAAGGAGTATTAAATATGATTTTAATCTAAACTTTGTTTTCACGTCCGTAATAACAGACTTTGAAAGCCACACTTAAAACCTCACGCAACAGTGGCGCCATCTATAAAGACAAAAACGATAGCCCTCATTGGGGGGTCACATTTGTAATGAGAAGATGATGAAGGATCCCTTTTTTTCTCTTCAACTGTGGGTAATCAGGCTATGCTACTAATAAAAGGAATAATTAACCCAACCCAATTAAATCTCTAGTAACACATTATTATAATGAGAATCCCCGCATAATACAATGATCACAGCTATATGAAATTAAACTAACACGGTTTGTATGCCAGGGAACTTCCATTTCATCATTACCATATTACGTTTGGAAAGTACAAAGGAGATACGATCTTAAAACGTATGTGTTGGAGGCCAATTTAGAGTAAAACTGAATCCAATTTCAACACCCAGGGCTGAAAGCTTCGAGCAGTACCATTAATTAGACTAACAGTTAGGCCTCTCAATTGTTAGTACTCTTTTATTCATCTAAAAAAATACTTAGTGTGAATCAAACTCACGCACTGAAGTTTTTGTAGAAATTTAGAAGCCAGCAATAAATAGTTTTTACTTCGTAACAGAGATTTCTATGAAAAAGTAATAATATGTATTAATATGTATTCAAGAATTGTGAATCACGTATCAGGATGAAATCTTTGTGCAACTAAGGTCATATTGACATTCCAACCGACACCAAACAAAATAATAACCGAATTGAGACAACTGACATGTATAAATATGATATACAATGAATTAATAAATAAATAAATATATAAATAACGAAATTGATTGTGAAGCCCTGGTTCCCAATCCTCTACTAAACCTACGTAGCATAATTAAACATTATGTCTTAATACATACAATAAAAAGGAACACAATAAACAAAGGATTATTTCCAAAATGTATGAAAATAGAATGACGAGTATTTTAACCTGAGACCAAATCCTAAAAACAACTAACCTTACCCAGCAGTATCAAACCACTAATATTATTTCATATCATAACTCTACCTACTTCGCAAAGGGAACTAAATTCGGACCCACAGATATGGATTACACTAGATTACGAAAAAAGGGCGACCTAAGGATAGATGGGCAGATGAAATCCAAAAAATTGCCGGAAATAACTGGATACTACAAGCGCAAAACAGAGAAGCATGGAAACAGTTGGAGGAGGCCTTTACCCAGAACGGGGACATGTCTTAAATTGTTATACCTGTTTGGTTAATTAAATTGTATTTTTTGTATTTTTTAAGTGCATGGAAATAAAGAGGCTTTACTATTATTATTATTAGATTACGCAAATGCATCTACTCCGCGTGTCTGAACCCCGACCAAACGTCGGGGTTGGCCTCATACAAAGACTGACCGCTAACTGACTATTCTGAATAATCATGACTAGTGACTGATTCGAGCCTCACAGCGCGGACTTTGCGCGGACATCGGGGAATTCACATCGCTAATTCGCGTCTTGAGACGTCACAGTAGATATAAAAAAGTGACACGGTTGGTTTCATACAGATTGAGGTGTTTGCGTTATCTAGTGTAATCTATATCTGTGTTCGTACCGCAATAAGCCGTAATAGGATCACGAATACCGTTCGGTAACTTCGGGATCATAATCCGTGTAATGGAACTCAAAAAGCGAAACGATGTAAGGATTACCTAAATACGTAATATTATTTGTGTTGAGGCTGTTTCCTGCGAAAGGCACGTTAAGGTGCTGCCACATGCAGCCGCTTGACGCTCGTTTCCAGCGTCAAATCTGGTCACGTGACACATAGCGACAAAGCTGAATGTGCTTTATCGCTGAAAAAAAAACGTCTTCAATTTCGGAAAAATACTGTTTTTTTTTCCCCATCCCATCCCAACCTATATACGTCCCACTGCTGGGCACAGGGCCTCCTCTGAGAACAAGAGAGCTTGGGCCATAGTTCCCACGCGGGCCCCGTGCGGATTGGGAAGTTCACACGCACCATTGAATTACTTCGCAGGTTAGTGCAGGTTTCCTCACGATGTTTGCCTTCACCGCAAAGCTCGTGGTAAATTTCAAATGTAATTCCGCACACGAATTTCGAAAAACTCAGAGGTGCGAGCCGGGGTTTGAACCCACGACCCTCTGCTTGAGAGGCGATAGGTCAAACCACTAGGCCACCACGGCTTCAATTTTTTTTCATTCACTCCAATTTCTTTTATTTGTACCGCTGTCACGACTGCCACTAATGAAGGTTAAGAAATCAGTTTCCAAGGCCAAGGTCATTTCTGCAAGCCATCTTGACTGACGCTGCTGGCTGTTTGATGAGTCGCGGGAAATTCAAATTGGGTCACGTGACCAGAGATTTATAGCTGCAAACGAGCGACGAGCGACTGTATGTGGCCACACCTTTAGATTGAATGCGTCATTGTGCTTGTGGTGATGGATTAAATATCATTCAGTGCAAATGGAAAATGGTCAACTCAATATTATACGTCAAACAGACAAAATTCAATTTGGTAAATGTAAACAAGGAATGTCCATCGTGAAAATAGCTGAAAATGGAATTGGAATTGAAAACTTTTGATTTTGTTTTAGGCTGCTTTGGTGGCTATATTTGCGTCTCGGGTATAATGGCTCGTTTTGTGCTATTGTTGTACAATCTAAAATACGGTTTAAAAAAACTCCGAGCGGTTTAAAAAGCTTTTCCGCCCGAATATAACATGAAAACGCGAACATAATTCTAGCACTTTTTTACGTTACTGCTAAGATTTCCAGAAAGCACTTTTCAGTTCTTTCTACGGCCTGATTCTTGTACATAACCTACTTTTATGCCGTAAATTACGTTCAAGCAGACAAATTGGATTCTTGCAAATTGAGTAAGATGTGGAGGATAACAACATTTGGGTCTAATTTCTATAATTCACGAAGCAGCTAGGCATACTTTATAAGATTTTTTTTGATGAGATAACGTAGGTATAATATTGACCTAATGGAAATGGCTTTATGTATAAATAAGTAAATAGATATGACTCTGTAGTATACATCTCCATTTCTTTATTTTAATTATTATCATTAGTTTTTGACCATGGAGGCTTTTTACACCTCTCAAGATTGTATAATTTAATTATTTTACTTTGACATGTAGAGACTATATACTTCTCTGAATTATTTAGATTAGAAATTTTATTATTAACTTAGGTACTTTATACATCCCCTTGCTATATTTAAGGCTGTATATTGTTAAGCTTATGGATTTAAAACTTGTATATTTTTAGTTTAATTTCTAGTCACAGGCTTGCGACGTCGAAGTTCCCAAGACGATCCCATAGAGCTTATGGGAACGGAAGCAATACGATGTCCTCGGTACCGCTCTGCTTTCTGAGCATGACATGAGTGCGTGTGAGCTAACTTTGGGGGCGGCAGACGTGAGCTTGCCTTCGGAATCCAAAAAGCTTAATGGTTACTTGACCTGAAATGTATATTTCAGTTTTTTTTTATTAATTTATGACCGTGGAAGCATTATACACTTCCACTGAACGTAGATACAATTAGTGTTTAGTTTTGTAACTAAGGAACCCCATACATCCCTGTATTATTATTATTTTTTGTATTTTTTTCTTTAATTGTATACTATAGTTTTTAAGTATTTTATTTGTAATTATTTTATTTTGAAAAAATGACTTTCTTCGGTGGCGCATTCTTCTTGGCAATGATGGTCTTTCCGAAAGCGCTGGTAGTTTAAACAATGACGTGTAAAAGTGCCCATTGCGGCCTATTTACTGAATAAATGGTTTGAATTTGAATTTAGTATCTACGAGTATACTATAGCACTACAGGTATAGGACATCTCTGGTGGAAATAGCTGTGAGCGAGGCGAGGTAAATGAAGCATTTCTATTGGTTCATGAAAAACACACTCCTCGCAACAAATCCTCGCACATCTCTGGTAGAAACGGGCCTTAGACAAGCAATGATCAAAATTATTACTTTAGTACCTATAGAAATAATGATAATATTTATTAGTAACAAAATAACATGTATATTTTTACATCGATAGTAACATGAGCTATATTTCCCAAAATTTTATTGAAATAATACGATATTATGGCATTTAAGATACCCAAAAAACTGTTTACGGTTTTGTGCTAGTGCTACGCTCTGACGGGAGATAATTTCAGTCATCATCATCATCATCATCATCAGCCCGAAGACGTCCACTGCTGGACAAAGGCCTCCCCCTTAGAACGCCACAATGAACGACAACTTGCCACTTGCATCCACCGGTTTCCCGCTACTCTCACGATGTCGTCAGTCCACCTGGTGGGAGGCCTGCCAACGCTTCGTCTTCCGGTTCGTGGTCGCCACTCGAGGACTTTTCTCCCCCAACGGTTATCTGTTCTTCGAGCGATGTGGCCTGCCCATTGCCACTTCAATTTGCATATTTTTCCAGCTATGTCAGTGACTTTAGTTCTTCGACGAATTTCCGAGATAATTTCAGTAATATTCTTTAATTGTCCCATGATATAAGCATGTTTATTACAATGTTGCCCGAAAAACTGTGACACTCAAAACGTTTACTTGTTTGCCCCGTAAAACCATGTTTTAAAAAAATCACTGTTCCCAGCGAACAAAGCGTCGGGCGAGCTTTTACAGCCGTTTTATAGAGCTTTCAGATTAACCCTGTCGTGAAGCACGGATACTTTGTTTAAAATGGTAATGTAAGGTTGGATTTAGAAGAAATGAGTGACTTGAGTTTGCAGTGCTTTGGTGTTTTTACAAGCTTTTTATTGAGTTCACTTCATTTGTTTTTCTTTGTTTGTTTGCTTAAATTCTTGCATGGGTTCAGTTGGTTTTTCAACTGTTACCGTTTTAACTATTTTTCTCTATAAACATCTGCGTCTGTTCATCTGTTTTATTTATAAGTATTATTTTGATCTATTTTATCATTTTTTTGATACTGTAAAACGGAATACAGTTGACCACGATTGTTTACCATCTTTACAAAATTATCTGTAATGAATGTCTGAAACTTGGCGCGGATATGTAATTTGGATAACAATGTAAGTAGATAAGTATACACGTACAGTCAATAATTATGTAAAGTCACCAAAAAAATCTTGTATTTTTTACAAGATCGAGAGCTCCTACATCAGAATAAAAACAATAAGGTAAAATTTCATACGACATGTAAGACAATCATCATCACTTGCTCGTTCTCCATCCAGTCGAATAAAAAAAACATTATTATATTATATAGCGTTTTATTCGGTAAATGAATTTATAAATCTGAAATTTTAATTTTATTGTTTAAATTGTTATTATTATTTCTTGTTTTTATTTTATTGTTTTTACATTGACATTTAAATTGTTACTGAATTATTGCCTAATCTTTACATATCCTAGACATTTTGGCCATTATTCTTTATATAAATCTCAATGTGTTTTGAGGAGAACCCGAGGAGAACCGGTCTAATTTTAATTGTTTTCATTCACATCATGACATGCTTAGAATTTTATTTTTTATAATTATTACTAATCTTATTACCTTTGACGATTTCAATACAAATTCTTATAACTGACATTAATGTAAATTATAATGTAATGATTTATTGAATGAATAAATAAACTAAACTATTTTTAGAGCCTAGTTCTTGTCGGTGGAGTAATCGCCATTTTGTTTTCCTCTCTGCTAATGCCTTGAGCTCCTGATACGACATAACATTAACCATGTCTTTGGCTTGATCTCTTTGACTATACAGCACACATTATTTTTAAGTACGTAAAGAAAGTCGATCACTGGTGGCCTATTTGGGCGGGATATCGGCATTTCCGCCCCGCCGCCCGCCCAGCCAGGCGCGGTCCATTACCTGAGCAATCATTTTCGCGTGGTTGAGATTGCCAATTTATGTAGGAACATGGCTGTTAGGATGGATGACACAGATTTTGGATATAAACATGTACCTTCATAATTAGATTATTATGAAGTACCAGAAAATTCTCCACGTCTATTTTCCTAACCCTATACCCCAAGCGGGCGCGCCAAAGTTGACATACTTTTCGCAAGTCATACTGTAACGTTTGTCCGAATTATTGTTTGTCATAATTTTTTTCCCATGAAGCCGTCTTTTTTCTGTAATTTTAAATGGTCATCCTATAGGAAACTGTAGGTTAGGTAAGGTTTGTTTTTACCAATTCTGAAAATTATTGGATTCAAAGAAAAAAAGAGTTATGATAAAAATACATTCTGATTTTCAATAATTATGCGAGTAATATGGATCCTAGCTGTGGTAGCTCTAAGGTTTGATCTATGGCCTTCAAGCAGAGGATCGTGGGTTCAAATCTGGACTCACATCTCTGATTTTTTTTTATATTCATGTGCAAAATTACATTTAAAATTTACCACGAGCTTATCGGTGAAGTAAAACATCGTGAGGAACCTACACAAACCTGTGAAGCAATTCAATGGTGTGTGTGAAGTTTCCAACTCACACTGCACTTGTGAGGGATCTACAGCCCAAACGAACGAAAGAGAAGCGAATGCTGAATCGCCGATCAAGATAATCAAGAATCGATCCAGCTTAGTCAGTGTTAGTAGTTCCTCGGAGTCAAAAGATTTGAAATGGGCCGATAAGAGATTCGGATCCGCTCGGGGATATTTATAACTCATCTGAATCTTCAGATTCGGATATGCCAGTGACTCACCGTATCTGGCCTCTTCTCCCTCGGGAGCCTGTGCCGTGAGGGTCGCCAGCTCGCTCTCCAAATCCACCTGGTGCTCGTTCGAGTCCCATGACAGCAGCCCTGGAATGAGACACAAGGTTAGGTTCTAAATAACAGTGTCGTCCAAAATCTCATCTCAACGTTTTGTTGAGAGCTAAGTTGAGAATTTTTGTGATTTTAGCGAGTCATATGATGACTTGTGATTTATATCTTTTATTAACCTATAAAGCCTTAATATTTTTGTCATGATTTTTTTGTAAGAAGTGATCTTTTGTTTACTGGCTGCCAGAAAAGAATACAAATTGTCGTTTTTAGGTCGGAACACGGTGTTTTGAATATGAAACTACCGTGAGACTCACTCATATTAAATGATATTGTAACGGGTAACTCACGTCTTAAATCGAGTTTAGGTCGACATAAGACGGTGTTTTTTTTTTAAATAAAAGAACTACCTACTGAATTTCGACTTCAAATTTACTGGGCTAAGTACATTGTAAATAAGCTCTAGAATAACCCCTTTCATCCTTGAAAGGGGTTTCATTCCTTAGGTCGAATTACAAGTGTACGAACGAATTTCTATTTCTATTTTTATTTGCGAAGTGTGATTAAACGTTTCTATTATATTATATTCTATTCTATTCTAAATGTAAATAAACAGCAATTTCCACATTTAAATTATGGAGAGACAAGAGACAAAATAAGTAAACAATCAACTACGACTATGAATAAAAGCCAAAGACGTATTCCCGTAACTCCTACATACTTATAATATTGTATAACAATTTCAACATGTTACAAGGAGTTCCGCCGCACATCCCCCAACAATTTCCCCTATTGGCTCTTGTTAACAATTCAGAACTTGTTACTGCAGTTTGCATTCAGCCTTCGTTGTTAGAAGTTTGCTTTTAACCGCTCTCTAGCGTTAGCCGGTCTTTCAATTATAAAGTGTGCTTGGGGTAACTGAAATACTCGTATGAAATTTTGGCTCCCATAAAGTATGTACATATTATTAGTTAAAGTAAAAATTCGTTCACGATAATAATGTAGCATGGGTGGCGTCTTTGGTGATCACAGGGCACAAAGTTTTTCATCCAAAGTTTGAAGTGGCAATGGGCGGGCCACATCGCTCGAAGAACAGATAGCCGTTAAGCGAGAAAAAGTTCTCGAGTGTTTACCACGAACCGGAAGACGTATGTCTATTATACAAGTTGTGTAAATTGTTGTAACGTAGATGGTATGACATATCATGTATCTGTGGTAGAGCAGAATAAATGACGTACTAATAAATATGTCTGATATAAACATTTTGTTTTATTAAGGTTTTCTGTTGGACTGGTTACTACACAAATGAAAAACATGGTTGATATTTTCTATAAAATCTCATCTTGTGTTAGGTCTTCCACAAATTTGGTAATTTCATTTAAACTAAATGGTATAAGTTACTATTAAGTTTAAGCATTACTGTGGTCGAACTGTTTATTACGTAGTATTCAGGAGGAGATACATTCTATACATCATAGTATCTATTGTTCTTCTAATAAGTAAAATACTTTAGGAAAGTAAATTAGGATAGTAATGGGTAGAGATGTGATGAACACATACGTGTACGGATGGATATGCTATTACGTGCAAGACAAGCATTACTTAAGTTTTCCCCCATCTAGTTCTTCGTTAGATCACGAAGTACAATAAAGTTTAGAACGTGAAACTACACCTGCTGAATTAACTGCAGTAACCTTTCATGATATTGAACTGACGTCATGTTTGCTCAGTTGCTACACTAGAACGATCAGTCGTATGTCGTTAGTGATGTAAGACTCGTGTGGGTTTCAAAAAATGAAAACAGTGAAGTGTTTGTGTATAATCATTTAAAAAAGCAAGCATGGAACGATTGCAGTCACCTTTAGTCAATCAGGCGAGTGAAGAAAATTATCATCATCATCATCACCATCGTCATCTTCATTATATCAGTCGTGGGATATGTCCTATGTTGGAAATAGCCCTCCCCCAAACACCAGTTGCTACGCTATTCGTTATTATTAACCTATTCTCAGTTAATTATTAGGCTACTATTATATTAGTGAAATTATTTAGTATTCTTTTGTTTTTACTTTTTGCAACAGTAACGTTTACTAAAAATCAAATGTGGAGTAAGTAAACAACTTGCTTAGGAAAAGTACATTTTTTTGAAATATGAATTGGATCATTATCTAAAGACCCATTCAACCAGTTAACTTAATAAATAAACCTCCCTCATGTTATACGCATAATACATTAAACCCCAAACTTAATGAATTAGCATCATATGCGTGCAAAAACGATAACCCACATTTGGCTCATGGTCAGCGAAGTAGGTCACAGATTACTAGCATCATTAGTGTTCAATATTGCTGACTAACTAGTTAAGTTTGGGTACTTTGTAAGGATTCAGACTTTGAAACTAGATATCTATTTCATTTGACTTTAGACATTTTGCAAGCTTTTATTTATCATGAAACATTTTGGTTGTTTTTAGTTTCATAATTTGTAAATCAAACCAGTACCAATGAAGTACAGGAGGTTTGAGTCAAATGAACCGAACCATCTGCTGAACTAATAATTTCACCTTTTAGTAGCAACTAGTTCAATATTATTAACATACTGTTTGCAATGCTGAACCAATTATTTTCTTTACTTTTCAGATATTCGTTGCGAGCGGTGTGCTCAGCACGATTCTGAGCTGTGGATTGGGTCTAGGGTACCTAGCCGCCTTTCTGGATCAAGGTTTGCTGCATGATGATATGAAACATTATGTGGACAGTTCGTCACTTCACTTTATTGGTAAGATTTTGCGGGTGCTAGAACTTAGGTCAACTCAAACAAATGTCTACTTTTCTTGGTAACTGTAAAACTCTAAAGCGCTCGGTTGTGCATCAGATAATCTAATTACCAAACATGCGCTTGCCGCTGCGCTGACCGCTTAAGGAAATGTTTGGTAATTAGATTATCTGATATAAATTGACGTGCGTCCGAGCGCTTAATGATCCTAAATCATCAGAAATTTACTTAGTTCTTATGAGATTAAGCGAACGTATTTAAAAATGTTTAATTCAATTCAATATGATTGGTGAAAGCCCTAAGTTACATTTCCCCTTGAATTAGTTACTCGGTTGAATAATTAAGCTGAAAGATAAGAGCCTTTTATCTGGAATGTCGCTAAGTAAAATTAATTTCCTTTCCAGAGACAGCTGGGGAAGTGGCGTTCGTTCCGTCCATTCTCATCATACCCTACACAATGCAGAAGAAAGGACGTCGGATCGCCAGCATCGCGACAGTTTTACCTCTCTTATTTAGTTGGTTAATCAGCTTTGACGTCAAGCATTTCTCAAGCTTGCTATTGGTCAATATCTTACATAATATCTCACTGGGAGGAGCGGCTACAATCAGCAGTATAATCATTTCAGAAACCTGCAGCCCTAAACATCGAGGAACATTTCTCATGTTAGAAACTGCTATGATATCTTTAGGCGTATTACTGAGCCATGTGTCTGGAATCTATTCTGCTTGGAGACTTATTTCTGCATTAGGACTTTTGTCAGCTTTCTATGGTTTACTTATTTCATATTTGTCACCAGAAAGTCCATATTGGCTTATAAGCCAAGGTTATACGGTGAAGTGTGTGGAAAATTTCCATTGGTTACGAGGAAGAGACCAAGAAGCTAGTAAAGAATTGAAGGATTTATTAGTGACGTATAAGATTCAAATTCAATTGGAAGCCTTGAAGCCTATAAGAAAATTAGGCATTCGAGAACGGGTCTTGGATTATCTGCGATCGTTAATCAAAGTAGATTTCCTCAAGCCCCTGTCTATAATGATTTTACTTTTTAGCTTTGTTGGATTCGGTGGTGAAAACTTCGTATCCAACAGTTCGTTCAGAAACATTTTTAAACTAACTAACGGCAAATACATTGGAACTATAGTTCTGGATGTTTTAGCTTTAGTCTGTTCTTTAACTGCTTGTGTTTTGATGCAAGTCGTTAGAAGGAAATCTTTGTTCTTATTCACAGGTTCATGTTCCATACTTTTCTTGGGATTCACAACACTATTCTTAATACTTCAGTCTATACATTTGTTTTCTAAAGATTACTTATGGTTGTTTTTGACTGTTGTTACTGGTTTTTCTATGTTTATGTCTTTGGGTACAACAGCGCTTCCATTTTCTCTTTTGGGGGAAATTTTTCCTATGTCTTATAAAGGCGTAGGAAGTTCCTTAACCTGTGCTTACTTGTGGGCTTTTGGAAATACCATTTTGAAGTTAGTACCGACTTTGACAGGTGTAATGGGGATAAATAGTATTTTATGCTTGGCAACACTTTTTATGATTTTTATATTAGTCATTGTTAATAAGATTTTACCAGAAACAGGAATGAAAACTTTAGTTGAAATAGAAAATTTGATGAAAACAGATGGAAGTGACTATGACACTGTTGCTCTTACTGACCAAGAGGATAATTCTCATTTTGATAGACTACAACTATTTTTAGAAGTGTAGATCGGAAACTACAACGTAATCTACAGATTTTTGTACAATAAAGAGTTTACATACAATACAATACAATACAAAGACTCTCTTTATTATACGCCAGAAATAGTAAGCGACACAGAAAACAGATATACAGAGAAAAAAATACAAGCTAAGCAATAGGCGGCCTTATCGCTTAAGAGCGATCTCTTCCAGGCAACCTTTTTTACAGAAAGAAGGAAGGACTAGTTTACATACATACATACAATTGTTGTTGTTGTGAAATGCCTCCACGTTGACGCAAATATAAGTCGATTAAAAAATAAATAATACAGGAGTTATCAAATCGGACAAAAAGGAATGAAAAATTATAATAAAAAGTATACAAATACTTTTGAGTTTGATTTCTAGTTTTGAACTTTTGAAACATTAGTACAGCTTCAGCTTTTTATTAGCTGCTTACTATGTGTTGGTGTCCAATAAAGAGTTATTGTACACTCGTGGTCAAAAATATCTTTGCACTTTAGTAACTTGTCTCTGTAAGCCTTCTGATAAATTAATAAAGAATGTCAAACATGAAGTGAAAGCGACAAGGTAGCAAAGTGTAAAAAAAAACTAAAAAATTTCATGCTGTGTTATAAGTTTCGTTAATCATTTAACTATAAAGGCGAATGTCAAAGCGACATATTTTGTAACGACAACAGCAAGTTCAAGTAATAAATGCTTGTAACTCTCTACATAATTAATAATATTCCCAAGCATTTCCAGTCCCACTTCATGAAGCCTTTCTTTGTTTATCATCGTAGGTTTATTTACATCACACATGACCGCATTTCATTCAAAATAATTAGCAATTCACTGCCAATTGTTCCGCGGGACCCCTACCTTCATACCCCAACGGCTCCTTGGGGTATCAAATTTCCAGGGATCTTTTAAACCTTGGCAATTTAATAGCAACAGGAGCTGTCGACCCATCTCAGGCTAATCTTGAAACGTCAAACCGTGCCATATATTATGAGAGTGGACAGCGAAAGCCTACGTAGGGATATTAAGGTCTAAGGTTTAGGTGCCATTTGTCGTGGTCGCCGTAGATTAATTTTGGACATTTTTGGTGATACATTCGTAGAAGGGCTCGTTAGTTCTTGCGGGTGATAATAGATGGCGCTGAAGGGGATTTATCGTCTTAGAAGAAATAGTCTGAGAAAGGGTACGATAATGCGCGCTGCGCGTTGCGTCGGAAAACCTTATAATTATTTAGTTGGTCTACGTCAGTATTGTCAGTAACCAAACTAAAAAACTCAAATTGCAAACATTTTGCTTAGGAGCAAGGTTCTGCTGTCACTAGATAGTCATAGACTCATACAAATTTGGCACGGAAGAGACCCACTCGCACTTGGTCGATTTTTTTCTTTTCGCTACTACTTTAAACTTCCTATTTTATATGTATGTGGGCTCATACATTATTATACCACGATAGGTAACATCAGCCAAATAAATGGTCCATACATTTTTAAACAAGTTCTAATCAAGTTGAACTTTCAAGTTGGCAGACCGTCTATTGGCATTGTTGTTTTATGAGATGCAAACGATTATCAACTTTAGGGTGGAAGACCACATATTTGGCTGATGGTATATTGCCGGTGGTGACAGTGCCAATTACCCTTCAATTACCTGAACAAACATATAAAAATAACGTGCTTAATTAGTATTTCCTCAAGATCAAAGTTAGTTAATTCTCAAGGTTAAACATTAATTTAATTGAGTGAAGTTATATTGTTTACCATTCGTCTATCAACTTGGGTATTTTGTTTACCTTTGAAGTTTGTAACCGGGTAAACAATAAAATTGTTAATTTGCCGACGTATTTATCAAAATTAAGACAAAACTATTGCTTGTTAGCTAAGAGAAGATGAAGAAAGATAAGTTTCTAAAACGTTGTGTTGGCCAAAGGTTTGTCCTATGGTATGGCATCTCAAGTTTAGTTTAAAAACGTACAAAATAAAGTATTGAGGTATAAAGCTAAACTGTGAATGCGGTTTAACAGATAGAATTAAAAGATATTAGAGATTTTCCTTCAGCGCCTTTCTATCACCTCATTTTCGTAGCCTCATTTTCGTGGGCTGTAAAATTTGATGACACTTTCGATTATTTTTTAGACGTCCTCTGCTTGTTTAGATGAACCGGACACTGTAACAAAATCTTCTATCATGTCAACAACATGCCCACGAAAATCATGCGATATAAACGCTCGAATGACCCATCTTTGTCAGCCACTCCCAAAGCCCAGCTGTCTAGGTGACCTGGGAATGGTGTAAATAGGCACGGTGGACGACCTAGAGGTCAATGAACTGAAGAATCGGTACGATCTAGATTGCGAATGGATATTGGAATGTTTGCGAAGTGTCTTGCTAAGCTAATGGAACTCAGAGAATAAAAAAAATGGTGTTTATTTTTACGTCTAGATTTACTTTTGTGAAAAAAGGCTTTTGGTAGGGGTGCGTCCTACGAGATATAACAATAATAGTAACTGATTTTCCTGTTATAGTGTTTACACGCGTACAGTCACCTCACCAGCACCAATAACTAACACAGCAAAACGTCCATAAATGTCAGATACGACTGTATAATAACTGGACTCAAATTTCGAAAGGATGTTCTAATCAAACACTGAGATCAATAATAATCAAACTAATGTTTAATCTGGCTGGTATCCACACAAATTCTCAGAAAAATACAAAAAGATTAGATCGACAACTAATTTCTAAAGAAAACAAACGCTTGCATAAAACTTGGACGGTACAGTGCCATCTAGGGGCGTTTATGTAAAACTAATTAAATTGCGTCTTAAACAACGACACTATTTCTAGGGCCTTACTAGGGGCTACGGGCGTGTCAGATATTTCTGCACGCTCCGCTGTAGCAGATGTTAATGCAGGTGATTGAAAACTGAAACGTTAGATCATCAGCCTGGGTAAATCTAATCGCCAAACTGGTATGACAGTTTGTTTGTTATTGCCTTTTGTTTTAAGTCGCTGCACTTTTGAGAGAGTGGTCGTGGTCGTCGATCACTAGCGAACCTTTGAGACGGCTTTCTTGGGGAAATCGAGTGGTGGTTTCCCCGTGCCTTCCACACCGCAGTTCTGGAGTCCGGAGTTCGTACTTAGCATAAGTTTTTTTATGCTGACTGCACTTTTGTCATCCAAACTACATTTTCGGACCAAATTTCAAGACAATGCCATTAACCGTTGAGGAGTTTCATTTTGCGGAGACGATCCTGGCCGGACTACCAGGTTGTCACTGCCAGATTATTGTATTGTCACCAGATTTACATCATCATCATCATCATCATCATCATCAAGATTTGACCCAAACGAAGAAATAAACAGGTGAAACTAAAATAAAAGCCAATAAAAACTAGTTACTTTCCAAAGATTCGGTGCAAATGGAAAATCGATCACTTGAATTGACCATTTTGAATTTGGACCACTAACCTAACCAGCAAAAAGTTGGAAAACCCTCGACTTTGTCACTTCAAAGTCCAATATCTCAAAAACGGTTAAACCATTTTTTTTTATTATTCGGCTGGATGGAAAACGATCAAGTGGGTCTCCTGATGGTAAGAGATCACCACCGCCCATTAACATCTGAAACACCATTGTATTGCAGACGCGTTGCCAACCTAGAGGCCTAAGATGGGATACCTCACGTGCCAGTAATTTTACCGGCATTTTGATGAAATATGTATAAGAACCATTGCTAGAAAACCTGCATTCAAATCGGTCCACCCGTTTAGGAGCTACGGTGCCACAGACAGACACACATAGCGGTCACACTTATAATACCCCTCTTTTGGCGTCTGGGTTTAAAAATAGAGCGCCGCTGTCCACTCTTACATCAAGTCCCTTAACCGCCTTTTATTACTCCCACGAGAAGAGATGGGTCCATCCTATTCTAAAGGTCACGGCACGGGCAAGGCCGCCATCAATCCTCTCATAGTCCTGTTCTGTGATTTTGCGCATAATCAAAAACTACATGGAATTGTTATCATTAGAAACAACTAACCCTTGGGACTTGGTTAGGGTAAGCCATATTTTGCGTGACATTTCGTTTAAAACCTAAAACTTCCATCCAAACCTAATCATTTTATGAAATTTGCGACCGCAATCCCAACGGGGCGCGCCGCCCAATTTACCAACCTTCGTTAGTCGGCCATTTTGGAATTAATTGCTTCTGCATCATACAATCTCTCATTAACGCGGAGCATTATCAATTCTACTTGTTGCTACAAAATGACAGTTTTATCATAATTATTCTTTTTCTCTTTCTTTTTTTTATTTACCTTTTTCTCATTCTAATTTTGCAAGGAAAGACAGTGACAATCTCGAGAAGCTAATTGTGACTGGTAAAGTGGATGGAAAGAGGCCTCGTGGTCGCAGCCCAATATGGTCTGACCAGATTCGCACCGCTCTTGACTCTAGTTCACAATACCCACATCGCCAGAGACAGAAATAGATGGAAAATGTTGATGGGGAGAGTTTGTGCGAGAGAAAGTGATGCAGAAGGGAGGTCACGACCTTCATTACTGAAGAATACGACACAAGGCGGAGGATTTCTCATAGGTAAATAAATAAATAAATATCACGGGACAATTCACACCAATTAACCTAGTTCCAAAGTAAGCTTAGCAAAGCTTGTGTTATGGGTACTAAGCAACGGATTAATATAATGATATAAATATAGAACATACTTAAATACATATTAAACACCCAAGACCCGAGAACAAACATTCGTATTTTTCATACAAATATCTGCCCCGACACGGGAATCGAACCCGGGACCTCAAGCTTCGTAGTCAGGTTCTCTAACCACTAGGCCATCTGGTCGTCTAAAGGTCGTATAGGTATTACATAAAATCGCTTACTATCTAAATCCACTCGCCAAACTAGGTACATAATATAACAGTTTGTTGGTGAGAACGTCTTTCTCTTCTAACTCGCTCCACTCTTGACAGAGAATTCGTGGTCGTTTTTGAGCCTTCATGACGACTTTTTTGACATAATAGTGTGTTGGTTGGCCCTTGCCACACCGCAGACCTTCAGCTTTGAAGCTTGACTTTTTTATTGGTATCGGTCCTAAAGTTCATCACCATCATCATCATCAGCCGGAAGACGTCCACTGCTGAACAAAGGCCTCCCCCTTAGAACGCCACAATGAATGAAAATTCGCCACTTGCATCCACTGGTTGCTAACTCTCATGATGTCGTCAGGTCAGTCCACCTGATGGTGGTTCGTCTTCATTCGTGGTCGCCACTCCTGTACCTACTTACTTTAATTACTCCCCAACGGTTATTAATTATCATGTTATTGTAAAATTACGAGTGTCTTAGATATTTACAGGTTGTTTATGAATTTTATGAATGCAATTTAAATTGCTTTGAAAATCAAAAATATTTTTCCTTTTGTACAATTTTCTATCTACAACATTTAAGATACTTTTCCTCTACGTAGCATAGCCGTGGGAGGCCCTGAATATATTAACATTAAATACTTAGGGGCTGTTTCACCATCCATTGATTAGTGTTAACTGGCGGTTAGATGTGATGCCGTCTCTATTTGTTTTGTTCGAATAGACGGAGACGGCATCACATTTAACCGTCGGTTAACGCTAATCAATGGATGGTGAAACAGCCCCTTATACTCAGACACTGTGGTGGCCTAGTGGTTTGAGCTATCGCCTCTCAACCAGAGGGTCGTGGGTTCAAACCCCGGCTTGCACCTCTGAGTTATTCAAAATTCATGTGCGGAATTACATTAGAAATTTACCACGAGCTTTGCGGTGAAGGAAAACATCGTGAGGAAACCTGCAGAAACCTGCGAAGCAATTCAATGGTGCGTGTGAAGTTCCCAAACCGCACTGGGCCCGCGTGGGAACTATGGCCCAAGCCCTCTTGTTCTGAGAGGAGGCCTGTGCCCAGCAGTGGGACGTATATAGGCTGGGATGATGATGATGACTTATACTCACGTCATAAGTCACGAGAAAATATGTCATTACCACTTCTTCAGGGATTTATTCTAGGATTAAAATACCACCTCTACACCATCTGCTACAGACACCAGCTTTGCAATGTACCTGGAACAAAAAAAATACAATCTGAGTATTGCCATATGGATACAAACCGGTGGTAGATTTTTTTGACATTCATAAGTGCTTGTTATAGCCTAAATTGAATAAAGATATTTTGACTTTGACTTTTTGACTTTGAAACAAAACCTTCAAACATCGACATACATTTCAAAATATGTTTGCCAATTTCATATTTATAAAATAATAGTTCTTTGTTATGCAAGGGTGGAAAGTTACAATTTAATGCGAGTGTTTATTATTGAGATTTTGTAGAGGGTGAAATATGGGCGAAGCTAGCGTTGAAATAGTTTTGATGCATCATGATCGTCAGAACAGCTTTTTACCTTGCACCCTCAACTACAATTACGAGCAAGACAACTGTGAACTATACGACGCGTAGACACCTATGTAGTTCCTCCCACTCGCCCTCCATCCCACAGATCAACGCATCAAGCCCAAATCCATCAATTATTTGTCTGATACCTACCTAGTTATTTGGAATCTTTTATGTTTTTTTTTTATTTCAATTCCAAAGTTTTTGTCACTTTTACGATCACCCGTAAAATATCTTGAAGTCAAATTCGTTGAAAAATGGAACACCAACGCCACCAAAAGCAATTGGCCAATCGGAAGAGAATAAAAGTAAAATGGCGGGCTGTCGACCAATAAGATACGGGTCGCCATTTCACTTCTACACAAAGGATTGCGAATTACAAAGGTTTCATTTAAGCTTTCAATGAACAGTTAAATAATGATTTATGATAACATGACAATGTCTTCTTCATAAAGAACTTAAAAATAGCAACTAATATTTATTTCTAAGCGTGCTTCAAATTGTGTTCCCATTTTGTGTTGGAATGATATGTTTGGGTTTGAACCCACAGTCGCTTAAGAGGCCTTAGGTCACACTATTAGGCAACCAAGGCTAATACCTTACAAAAACCTACATTTAAATAACCTAACCATAAAATTTCATCTTTAATACAAGCTTATTTTGCTAACTGTACTTTTTGTTAACTGTACTTACATTGTCACCCAAACTACATTTGCAGACCAAATTTCAAGTCGCTGCTATTAACCGTTGAAGAGTTCCGTCCTGCGGAGACAATCCTGGTTGGACTACCAAGATTATTGTATTGTCGCACGATTTACATAAGTATTCCAAATTTCAAGTCAATCTGACTACTGAAAGTTGGTCAAATTTAACTTGCAAGATTTGATTACAGACAGACAACGGGACAGGTGAAACTAAATAAAAGCTTGTAAAAGGCTACCGCATTCCAAGCCTATTCATAGCCTGCCACTCATTTAAATTTTAATTTAACCTGGAAAAAGTATGTCACAACCTTTGGGAGCTGAGTGAAAGTTTCAATGCAGTTCTAGCAATACACGAGAGACTGAATGCAGAATTTTCAGTTTAACTAGCAACTCTGGTCCTTCAACGTCACATAACGGCAAAGCTGGCAACTCTGCCAAAAAACCCGATATTTTGCTCTTGTGTATTATTAACATGAGATTTTTTTTATTACTTAGGTACCGCAATAATGTGCTGAAGACTGCGGATCAGCAAGTACCGTAGGACGTCCACCAATACGAGATGGACGGATGACCTGGTTAAAGCCACGGGTTCACGGGAGATATAATCGTAGGCCGCTTCCAACCGAAGCATGGAGGTCCATGGAGGAGACCATGTCCAACAGTGTGGACCTCCTATGGCTGATATGATGGTGATGATGATAAGTATTTATATTGTCTACCTACTGTTTTAAATCATGTTAAAATTGCCAGGTGTTCTAAAATAGGTACACCACGGAGCCATGTTTGTGATCATCTATTATTTACAGGGTTGCCACTCTAATGGCGGCGACCTCATTACGCCGTTGCGTCACCAATTTAAATGTAGAGACTGCTAGGACCACGTCATGAAACCAGTCAAAAACACCGGTATTTGCCGCTTTATTACCGGTGTTTTCGGTCTAGTTTCAAGCACTAGAGAAAAGAGTATACACCGTGTTTCGTGCTTCAACAGATGGCACAAGTCATTAAAAACTAGGTAGATAAATAGATAGATATAATCTTTATTCTTCAAAACAAAGACATGGCTTAGTAACTAAAGAGTTATTATAGGAAAGAGTAGAAAGAGTATAAAGAAGAAGAAGAGTATAAAGTAGTAGGTAGTAGTAGGTAATTTCTATTAAACGTGATTAACGCTTTAGCCAAACCAAATATTTGTTTATTTTCGATTTTTTTTCGTGATCATCATCATGATCATGATATCAGCATCACATAACGTGAATTAACACATAGAATATTTTTTTACCTTCACAGGTACATACATGCGTTATTCTGGCGAGACAGCGATGTGCGAAATAGCCTATGTCACTCTCTGGCCTATAAACTATCTCTATGCAAAAAATCACGTGGATCCGTCGCACCGTTTCGACGTGAAAGACGGACGAATACAAACACACTGTTTAGGATTGTAACTTTATTTTTCTTAATACTTTCGCCTGGCAACATTATCGTTTAGATTTGAATTAAAAAAGTAAAATCACTTGTCACTTCCTTTTTCGAACTTTGGAAAGTCTGTCGTGTCGTATGTCGGCGCGTTGCCGCGCAAATTATATCGTACCTAGTTTTCGTGTCGTTGTCGTTTAAATATATTGAATTTTGTGTAAACTACGTGTGGACGCTCGAAGAAGGCTGATCCGTTGGAAGAAGTACTGTCCTTGCTGTATCTTAGTAGTTCTGCTGGTTAACGGTAACCTTGTCGGAGGTAAATTCGAATGAGCCGAAGATCGAGGGAGCCTGCGCCAGCTACTACGGCTAAGACCTGCACCATCATCAGCAGACGTCTCGGTGAATACTTCAACCACAGGTCTCAGCCTTTATCCAGTTAATTGCCACACTCTAGTTCGTATTTCTCGTCCTACAGTCCACTTAATTAAACCCCAAACACACACAAACTTTCGCATTTATAATATTAGTATGGATGGATGTATAACCGTGATAGCTTTTAGTCAAGCTGAGGTATGTAGCTTTACTTAAGTATACTTAGATATTCTATACTTTGATTTAAAAAAAAATCTGTTAAGAGTTTTTAAAATTTTGCAAGCTGTAGCGTATTTTAAAAGCAATATGCTTAATTTAAATAAAGCAGCTGTATTAATTCTGCTGAACTGTCTTTCTCTCAGAGTTTAATGCAGATGAGCGCCATTTGCATTTACTTTCGTATTATTTACTTTATTTTGAATCGCAATACTCTACACAAAGAATATTTCACTTGATCTTCTTTATTAGTTTACTAGCTAACATCCCGCGATTTTGTCTGCGAAGAGTTAATTCAAATTCAAATTCAAAAATTTATTTCGGACCTAAAAATTCATAGTGTTAGTTTACAAGTACTTAAGTACCTATAGGGTTAGTAGCATAAATAATAACACATAAAATCTAGAAGCGGCGGGGCACGGCGGCGACTGGCTGTGGCGAAGCCGATTGCCTAAAGATATAATTCTACCGAAACTAGAGGCCGTATTGTAGCGCGCTGACGTCCGCCATTGCATTCACCGTCTATTTCTACCCTCGTCTTGTACCGTGTGACAGAAAGAGGTGGCGGAAGTGATTGTGATTCCAAGCGTGTTACACAATTAAGGGCTCTGCAAGCAAAACTTAAACCACAACTAACAAAATGTGAAGAAAAGAGGCGAAAAATGCAATACTAGCAGCGGTGGCTACGTCAATTTGTATGCAGAAGGTTATTGTGGGCTATTTCTGCCTTAACCTAACGGTCCCCATGTTATATATCTGACTATATATCTAAAACGCATTCGCTTCTTTTTTAAACGTGCGCTAACTTTGGAAATAACAAAAAAAAAGACAAAAACTTCTAGATTACATTTCAGTACTTAAGATTAGTAAGCTAAATCTTGTATAGTTTTATAATTAAAACTCCAAACTACTTCTCATTCGAAGTGACTCCAACTATAAAGAAAATCTTTACATCTCCTTTCAGCTTCAACTTACGTTTACGATTCTTCACACAACTCACATTCAAACTTCACTCAAAAGCTTCTAGAATTAACAAAACTTTCCCTAATCACTTAACAGAGACCTAACGACTCAAGTATTGCAGGAATTTCTCAAATTAGACAAGAATGCCGGGACAAACAAACACAGGACGTAACTCTGCTAATAAAAAAGTTTCAAGTTCACGAAAGGAAACTCTGGGGCGACGTGAAATGTAATGTGTTTGCCGGAGGTTTTTGACGTGTTGGAATAAAGTTGGTAATGTATCTACCTAAAATAAGAATCATACTAGCTCTAACCCGCAACTTCGTCCGCACACGTCCGCACATAATTCTAATCGTAGTGAGGTTCTTCATCTCTTTCATCAAATCGAAAATTCCGATTGTGGCTCACACAAAAGTACCGACCGAATGATTGATTAGTTTTCAGCGCGCTAGTGGGAACAAAACAAATTCCCAGGGATATAACTATCCCACTTCCAGGCTACTAGCTCACAAGCCGGCGCTGTGGCTGATCAGGCTCAAATACTCCTTATTTATTTTATGGCATTAACCATAAGGTTGATGTATAATATTTCACGCTAGCTGTGTGTGTGTGTGTGTGTGTGTGTGTGTGTGTGTGTGTGTGTGTGTGTATATATATATATATATATATATACAGTTGTGGTCATATAATTAAGAACGATTTTTTATAGAGAAGATTTTTTCAAACTGACAAGTGTTACTAACTGCATGTATATTTTTGTACTTCTCTCGTTATCGTAAAACTTTTCCGTACTAGCGGTAAATTCATTTATACATATAATTGGCTAAAAAATAAATATATAAACTTTATACATTACATCTAAACCTAGTATTACTACTTACTGGCTGGTCATATAATTAAGAACGCTGAATAGTTTATTTTTTATTCAAATTTATATAGAGAACGGACGGCCGCTTTGTGGTTTTAGGTTATTATTTGAATAATTTTGGCGCCATTTAGTGCCGTAAAAGTCTTAAAGGCGATTGCTTCACATAAAAACAACGGGGAAAAATAAAAGTTGTGATAAATCTACAAGAAAAGTAATACTAAAACTTTGCGACAAGAATTGGTCGTATAAACACATAGCCGATCATCTGAAATGTTCAAAAACTATGGTTTTCCACGCCATAAAGCATTTTGCCACGTATCAAACTACTTCAAATGTTCCGCGTGTACCTAGACAAAGAAAGTCATCTCGTCGAGATGATCGAAATATCGTTCGTTTGGCAAAACAAAATCCTTTTAAAGGGTCTAATACCGTCTAATGAGTTAAGAAAAAAATATTTTGGCGAAAACAACCCTTCAGCAATCTCGGCACGCATTATTCGAAGGCGTTTGGTAGAAGAAAAGTTGCACGGAAGGATAGCAAGGAAGGTGCCTATGTTGAAACGGTGTCATAGGCAAGCCCGGCTTGCATTTGCAAGAAGATATGAAAACTGGACAGTCAGACAGTGGAAAAACGTTCTTTTTTCTGACGAGACAAAAATAAATAGGGTATGTTTTGATGGCAAACGATATGTAAGATGGCCTTCAAATAAAGCATTCGACCCAAAGTACACAAAAGTGACTTTAAAGCATGGCGGGGGAAATGTAAAAATTTGGGGATGTTTTTCTGGACATGGTGTTGGACCTGTTAGGCTGATAGAAGGAAACATGGATCAATTTCAATACAAAAACATACTGGAAGAAACAATGTTACCATATGCTGAAGGCGTGCTTCCGGTTATTTGGACATTCCAGCATGACAATGATCCCAAGCATACTGCACGTACCGTTAAGGAATTCCTCACATCGCAATCAGTTTCTGTCTTAGATTGGCCAGCCAACAGCCCTGATCTTAACCCAATAGAGCATCTTTGGTGCGAAGTCAAGAAAAAGGTTTCAAATCGACAGTGTGGCAATTTAAGAGAACTGTATGACGTATTCTTAGAAGAATGGAACTCTATCTCTCTTGCGAAATGTCAAAAATTGATAGATTCAATGCCTCGCCGGTATAAGGCAGTAATAAAAAGCCGTGGACATGCTACTAACTGTTAATTTTAGTTAAAATGTATTAAATTGCTTTTTTTTCTGTACAAACTTCACGTTAGTGTGATTTAGTTAATCTAAGTTTCAAATAAAAAAACTTTCGAGCAGTTCAATAAATCGTTCTTAATTATTTGTCCAGCTTCATTACTATTTTAATTTGTTACTAAAGAGAATAAAAACAAAATTTGTAAAAAAATGACAGCAATTTTATTCTTTATTCTTAATCCCGTTTGCTCTATTCATGTGGCTATTTCATAACGTAACTAGTTACTTCTAAGAAGGAACCACGACTACACATGACATGATTTAGTTAAAAATAATCTGGAACTTCAAATCGTTCTTAATTACATGACCACCACTGTATATATATATATATATATATTTTATGCCCTCGACCGTACATACAGCTCCAAACACATGGTAGCATGGTGAACGGTTATGTTCTGTTTAAAAAAATAAATAAATGCCTCGTTTTTTCCGAACCGGTGGTAGATTTTTTTTTACATTCATAAGTGCTTGTTATAGCCTAAATTGAATAAAGATATTTTGACTTTGACTTTGATGATGAACTCTGGTTGAGTTCGAAACGCGTCAGCTTAGTGTGGTGGTGGTGATAGTTGTGCTAGTGTGGTGTGTGTGTTCTGACAGTGTGGAGGCGGAGGAGCTGCATGAGCACACATTCCTTGCATAAACGTAATTGTTTCAGTTCAGTATGGAGTATGGACCGCAAAGTAACGCCTGAAAAATATACATACTCACAGCATTAGCATTTATTTATATTTAACTATACAGACAGACACTATTCGATCTAGTAGTTATAATTGAAATTCCGGGATTTTACAAAATGCCTCTGGGAATTCCCAAAATTTAGATCGTGGTCTTCATTGAGGTTTTGTCAAGAACAACTATCCAAAATTTCAATACTCTAAACCCAGCGGTTGACATTTCAAGATTTTATCCCTATCCCGTGAGAATATCGGGATAAAAAGTAGCTTATGTGTTATTCCAGACGTCCAGCTACCTCCATCCCAATTTAATTTTATTTAAATCTGTTCAGTAGTTTTTTGCGTGGAAGAGTAACGAACATACATCCAAACACCCATCCAAACTTTCGCGTTTATAATATTAAGTGGGATGAGATATTACAGTAAGAATGTGGTGTCTGGGGAAACAGAACCTTATTATTTTAAGTCTTTATAATTACATCTCAAAAGACAAAGGAAGCTTTGAGACGCCTGCTGTTTCCATGCAAAATGATCCTTTGAAGCCAGCAAATTAATTTATTGTTACAATTTAAGGGTTGGCAGCCTTGTTTGAAATCGCTTACGCACCATTGTGTTAACGGGGACGATATTTTGTTTCTTAATAAAGATGAAAATATTAAATATAATGACCCGGATAACTCACGTCTTAAATCGAGTTTAGCTCGACATGTTTCGGGCTAATCCACAAACATGTCGAGCTAAACTCGATTTAAGACGTGAGTTATCCGGGTCATTATATTTAATATGAGTGAGTCTCACGGTAGTTTCATGTTCAAAGATGAAAATGCTTTCCTGGAGTAACTTTTCATTGTTAACATTGTTTAACTTTTCATCTGAGGTTGTACGTCCCAGAAGTGGGCCGGATAGCCCTCCGTCCACGTGCACGCGGCTGCTGGCGGTGCCAGCTGCCAGCGGCGCGCACGGTGTCACGCAGGAGCTCGCCGCTGCCGCGCGCGCTGGCGCAGCTCAACGCACTGCTGGCGCCAGCACCTGACTGTGACCTGCTCGCGGGGCGCTGGTCAAATGTGTCCTCCGAATGTTTGCGATACTGTGAGGTGATGGATGCTAGACAATCCAGTATCTAGTGATTTGTCTGCCTTTACTTATAGTATTCATTGTAAGTTTCTCGGTGTATTGGTTTATCACTGTAATGCCGTGCAAATGTATTTTAATTAGAAATAAAAAATAAATAAATTGTTACAGATTATAGATTTCATACACGACAGGGCGCCATGGCGTTCGTTAGGAGAAGCTACGTCCAGCAGTGAACCACAGCTTCCACTTTTCATCTTGAGCCAATTTAGTTCTACAACTTTTGAAAATAACTTAACGATTTTTATGCTAGTTCAAAGTTTAATTGGACAAGCAATATATTGCGAAACCCGTCATTTTGTTACGTGACAGGCGATGTCATTTAAGCTATTGGATACCGTACATTGAAAATACCAATTAATTTGTTTGGAATAAACATAATGATAAAATTACTTAATATTTGAAAACTTGAATAGCAGAACCTCTGGTTTAACTTTTTGAACTAAAATAATTTCCTTGCTCACCCGCGTCCTTACGATAGCTAAGCTTATGCAAAATATGCGTGTTCAAGCAGTTCCTCCACCTCCACACTGTAAGAACACACACAAATCACACAAACCCATCTATCACCACCACCACACTACACTGACGCGTTTCGAACTCAACCAGAGCTCATCTTCAGAGTGACACAACCGTACACCATGTTACCAGTTGTTAGACTAACGAACCACAACCACCGTTTTAACTTGTCACTGTAACTCCCCAAGTACCCACATACGTTTTATGAAACAAAACAAAACTACCCACAAATTATTAATAAATTTTTTAACCGTCCTTCAAAACTACCTTGATTTTTATTTATTTACTGTCAAGGCATGTTTTATTAACTACCATTGCTGAAATTAGATCCAAGCCGTAGCAAGGGAGATGAAACTAAATTTACCTGCTCATTAATAATAGACCCCATACTGTTGTATCTAATTATCTCCATGCATTCTAAAACATCGAGACGAAACCCCTTGCCACAATAATGTAACTTTTTGCTCTACAGGGCCCTAACTTTTTTTGCTGTCTGCACTTTTTATGAACTGTACTTGCATTGTCATCCAACTTACGTATCTGTACCAAATTTCAAGTTAATCCAACCACTGGTAGCAGGTCAAAAGCAACAAAGGGCAAAATAGCTTAAAGCTGTGTGGTCTATTTTCTATGTCAATTCTACTACAATATGCCCTGCCCACTGCCACTTAGAACACGAACCTCAAACTCCTTCAACACATCACAAAAGCTTCAAGAAAAGAATCCCAACTAAAGTCTGATTTCCACTGTTTGCCCTGTTATTTACTTAGACTGCAAAGTCTGCATAAGCTGCAAATTCTGCAAAGGATTGCAGTTTTCAATAAAACTTTGCGTGGACTCAAAGCCATTTTCAATTCTAAAGGCGATGAATAATGTTTAATATCCGACTAGCGTTGTATTTAAAGTGGCCGCTAAGTCGATTGGACTTGGTTTGAATGTTGTTCTTTGATATAAGTTTTCACAAGTTCAGAATTTATTTTACACAAGAATAGTCTTATCTACGTCTCATCGCCTCAGCTTTTATTTTATCCCGCTGCAGGCCTTAGGCCTCCTTTTAGAATGATAGGCTTGGGTCGTTATACCCACGAGGCCTACTTAATGTGGATTGGAAGCTTCAGAGACAGGAGCGGCAAAGTTCGCATAAGTACTCTTCGCTAGTCATACCGTAACTTTTGTCCGAATCATCGTTTGTCATAATTTTCATCCCACCTTAAATTTATCGGAGAATTTTAATTTTAATTTTTTTTTTCTGGTCATCCTGTAGAAAACTATTATATAGGTTTGGTTAGGTTTGTTAGAAAATTTTGTTATAAAATCATTGGATCAATCAAACAATCATTGGATTCAGAGAAAAAACAGTTATGACAAACGAGTCATTCTGACAAGCGTTACATTCAAACTTTCAATGAGTATGCGAACCGATATGGACCCTTCACAGACACTATTGAATTACTTCGCAGGTATGTGCAGGTTAGTCTAGTCTAGTCTTTGTCTAGTTAGGTTAGTCTTTGCCGTAAAGCTCGTGGTGAATTTCAAAAGTAATTTTGCAAAAGAATTTTGAAAAACTCAGGGGTGCGAAACCGGGATTTGAACTCATGATCCTCTGCTTGAGTCACCATAGGTCAATCCACTAGGCTTCCATCTTCGATCAGCAGTATGTATTGTTGACCGAAGGCTACCATACCGCCACTCCCACAGATTTAGGTAATATTCCACAATAAAGTTAGACTCGGTCATTTAGAGAGATCAGTCTACTCGTACAAAATTATTTTTGCTTTAATTTTTATAATATTGACAATAAATGTCTGTCTGTGGCATGGCGGCTCTCAAACGGATGAAGCGAGTTGTTTGTGGTGGCTTTTAGCTATGCTTCGTTACAATCAGTTGAGCCGTTTTAGAAATGACAATGTCGGGGGTTTTTCAACGTTTCTAAGTTGGTTAGGTTATTTGATTATTTTACTTTGAATGATATTTTTACAGGCGTGTTTTCGAAATAGGCTTTTAAATAATTTGGTTCTTTTTTTTCCTGCGTGTATACGTTGCCAGTTAATTCCCGGAAATGTCAAACCCAGCTGTCACCAACCTTTCCCATGATACCATAAAAGCTAACGCATTAAAATCTTTGTGCAGATTATGTCGGGGTCGGAAATGGTCCGGGGAAAGGATGCAAATGAGCCTCGTTATGTCTTTATTCCACTCGGAAATTTTAAAGTTTAATAGGTGGAGAAAATGTTGACGATGCCTGGGTTTTATTTTAATGCAGTGCATTTAGGTTTTTTTGTCGGGTTTGATATTATGGATACATTTTTGTATGTTCTAACAAGCTTTTATTTTACTTGCAACGAAAGTTCGTACATAATAATGTATGTTTGTATGTAAGAGTTGTGGTTAAAAAAATTACATTTAATTTTTAACTACTTTGTATATTGAGTTCGATGACAATAAAATAGTCTGGTAGTGGAATTCTGGTGTTCTAGCCAGGATCATCTTCGCGGGACGTGAGTTTTCAATAGAATTACATTGATTTCAAACTTGGTGACAAAATGAAGTTTTATAATGAAAATGCAATATACTTAGCGGCACAAAAAGTAGGAAAACCCCCGACTTTGTCACTTCAAAGTTCAATATTTCAAAAACGTAAATTGCTAAAAAACCTGCTTTCAAATAAAGAAAACCGCATTCAAACCGGCCCACCCGTTTAAGAGCTACGGCGCCACAGACAGACAGACAGACAGACATACAGACACACATTTGCGGTCAAACTTATAACACCCCTCTTTTTTTAGTGAGGTTAAAAAGTAGTAAGTCAGCAGAAAAGTCTACTGCGCCGTCACTGGGCCCGAATTGGAACTATGGCCCTCGCATTCTCAGAGGAGGCCTATGTTCAGCAATGGGACGTTTATATAGGCTAGAACAACGCAGTTTTATCTAAATATCTTTACAAACTATCTAATTTATAATATTAGTATGGCAATAAAAACGGCATAAGTTTACTAACTGAAGTAACTATTTGTTGCTGAAACAGCCCGTAACACGTAACAAGCATCTATTATGGTGAACTATGAAGCCATTAAAGGCAATATTGAAACAGTGGCATCCTACGATGAAAATATAATAACGCGAGCGTGCCAGCTGAGACGGGGGCCAAGGCACCGGAGAACGGAGATTCAGTAGCGACGAGCGAACATGTTCGTTTAGGCAACGCGGAGAGACGCGAAGGTGCGGTTCAGCTTGATCCAGTTCCGCCAGTCTAGCCAAGTTCAAAGAAAAACCGGCCAAGAGCGTATCGCTCGATTTTAATAAAAAAATCAGTTTAAGTTGAATATTTCGCAAACGAATCACTGTATTTACAAATCGTCTGTACAACTTATTTATTTTAAAAGATCTATCCAACGGTACACTAAGCTATAAGGTTACACGAGAAAAACATTAGCCCTAATTTACATTATAATGGAGGTAGCCTAAAAACGTTTTTTTCCTACATTTTATTTTATCTCTTTTTCGACATAATTGTTATATTATGTAACTATCCATGCAAAATTACAGATTTCTAGCACTAATAGTCTCTAAGCTAAGCCATGACTGGACGGACGGCCAGACAGATGGACGGACCGACAAACATGGTGAAACTACAAGAGTACCGTTTTTGCCATTTTGGCTACGGAACCTTAAAAGCAACTGGCGGCGAAGCCGTGTGTGACCCCTTTACAACTCAAAACCTATTTAATCTACATGAAATTTGTCACATTTATTTAAACCGCTTAGCTTGTCTAGAATCCAATATTTCATGAATGTAATGAAAATCATGAAAAAATACAAACTGAGTCATGAATGCACAGAAAAACCAGAAAAAGAGACTAGCACTGGGAATCGAACCCAGGTCCTCAGCAATCCGTGCTGCGTGCTATAACCCCTACACCCTGGACACGGTAGGTACAGTTATGGTTTCACGGGATACCCGTAAAAGTAACAAATTTGGATTTGAAATAAAAAAAAAGACTCCAAAAAACTAATCATGAAAATCATGAAATTGTGGATTCTAGACAAACTAAGCGGCTATAAATCAACGTTTGAAAACCGGCATTTTTAGGACTGATTTCACTGACTTGGCAATCAGAAACCTAACCCACTTCCAGGTGACCTAGAAACTTGAGCAGACTTCACAATAACGCTTCAGCGTATGCCTTGCGCTGTTAAGGCGTGGCCACACGATCAATACCAGACACACGTCATGGTGCGTGTGTGCTTAACCCTAATAAACTTTAGTTGATAGCGATTTGTTTACCTCACATTAAGCTCTACATGAATGTCCGATGTCATAGCGGTTAGGTACCTATTTAAAATATATTTATGCTATATATACGAGTATTTTGCGTATAAATTGTACAAATCAAAATATTTATAAAATCTTTTTACGCCATTGCAGTAAAATAACATGAAAATGAAAATACATAAAAACTTTTTTTTACTTTCAATTAAATCATCATCCCAGCCTATATACGTCCCACTGCTAGGCACGGCCTCCTCTCAGAACAAGAGGGAGGGATTAAATAAAATAATAATTTCAAAACTTAACCTAGGTACAAACAATGTTAATTAACTTGCGATATTCACTTTTTTAAGTGGCATTTTGTAAAATCCGCGTTAATAAATAAATCTTCACAAAAACTTATTTATTTTATTATTGAGACAAAGTTACACGCAACAGCTATACAAAAATTAAAAAATAAAAACTCGCTACTTTATTATTCGAATCAATAGAATTATTGTTCAGGATAAAATTTGTCTAATAAACATTTATTTGTAAGTTACTTTTAATCCCGGAAAAATGCACAGTTCCCAAGAAAACAGCACGCGATAACCGAACTCCACGCGGGCGAAGCCGCGGGCAAAAGCCAATAAATTATATAAATTTGTATTGTATTGTGGAAGACTATAAATTACAAACGAAAATTCATACCCTTACAATCTTACATTACCTAATTAATAATTATGTTCACGCCAACTTCCCTTTGTACACGCTTTTATGTAACACATGTATCGCTCAAAAACGTCCGAAATTGGGCTTGTATACCCGCTGTGTAACGCCAGCGGAAGTTTCCGAGTCGCGCCCGTGTTGCTAAGCCGGCAAATTAAACGCCTCGTTTCTAAACAACACAGTTAAAACAGTATGACAATATTGACAAATTACTGTTACCGGAACATCAATGAACGAAAACCGCAACATCTTTTCATCCCATCGACATCTATGTGCCGTAAGGTAGGTACATAGATGTCAATGTTTCATCCAAACTCTCTTCGTTCTATTCTCCATTCAAACGTAGTCCCGGTCTCATTTGAAAACTAGGCAGCAGCAAACTAGGTAAATATGGACTAGACGTAATTATCTATGCCTGTGCTTTTTCATATTTTCATATAAATGTGTAATATCAGAATTACAAGAGCTCAAAAGTCAACAAAAAAAAAGATGTCAACTTTGCACGAGAATTACAGACTAATAAAGCATTTTTACAAAAATCGAAAAAACCACAGGCATAGAAAATATAATGAATATCTTGATTGTAAAATATCATTGATTTCTGTGCTATACTTTTCGTATAATATGAGGACAACGAAACCCAAAATGCAACCGCCCAAATCTAGAAAAGCCTACAGCTATCTCGGACGGCTGCGAGCGCTTATGTCACGAGCGATAAAGACAGCAATATCACAAACGAATACCTAACGCGGCCGCGCGGCCGGCAGGGAAACTTCTCTTAAGAAGAAAGTCTTCAACCAGTGTGTGTTACCAGTGATGATATAAGGATTCGAGACGTGGTGCTCAGCGAGCTATGGAGAGGACCATGCTCGGGGTTTCTCTATGGGATCGAATCAGAAATAAGGAGATATGTAGAACGGGGTTCAGACATAGCCAATCAGATTAGCTCGTTGACGTGGCAATGGGCAGGCCATATAGCACGGAAAACAGATGGCCACTTTTAATTTTCATTCAATTTTTATGGAATAATCGAGAAAACTAACAAAAATGCAACGTTGCCAGCTCAGCAGGTATAAACGCTCTTAAACCCAGGCTAAAGGCCAGGTTAAAGCTGTAGGCTCATGGTGGATGCAAGCCGCTTCCAATCAAAGCTTATTTAATGTTCGTCACCTTTACTGTATCTAAACTGTGTACTTTGGCTAAGCCGAGAGCATTCGAATTCACTGCATATAGAGATAGCACCGAATAGAAATTGTCGGTTTTGAGTGCTCCGCCGATAGCCTCGCTTTTGGGCGCGGTTTACTTAACCTCAATAGACTTAAATTAACAGGAAAAGGAAGGAGATTGTTGCTACGGATACGTTTTGCGGATGGTTGGACCTTACACAGGGTCTGTGCGAATCACTACTACCATTTTACTTGCTACACACCAAACAAACTTTAATATTACTGCCAAGTCTTTCATCCGTTAATACGGTTTACAAACACGTCTAACGTTATGCATATACTTAAAAATACCTTAACTATTTCAAAAACGCGTTCTATTATTTTGTTAAGTCAGTAAATCTAACTGTTTTACCTCGTAATTTGTACGTGTCAGTTGCTTAATTGACAGGAAAACCGACATTTAATTTTGCATTTGCAAACTTAGACAGCGCACAGTAAAAAAGGGATTAAAAAAAAATCCAACCTGGTTTAAACTATAGTGTAGGTAAATGATTCTCCTATCAATTCTGAACCAATGCCTTTGTACTTAAGACTTTAATTTTTTTATGTAGCCTTTTTTTTTTTTGTACAATAAGGAGTATAAACAAACAAACAAATTAGTTTCAAGTTTTCAGTTACTTAATGTAACACCTTATATCCTCCCTCACAGTTTCCCTTTTTCTTTGCAAAAGAAGGCATTTTACTAAACTAGTCAAATATATCGCGGCTTCAAACCGAAAGGATTACGTAAAATTGAAAAACTTTCCGCACAGCTGCGCGATCAATGAAAGAATCTATTACGATGAGATAGATCACCGGCGAACAAAATTCAATGCCTTGCGAGTATTTTCCAAATGGGGTTAGTATTAAAACGACTAATCTACAAATGATCTGTTCAACATAGGACTAGATCGCAAAATGACTGCAGATGCAGAAAGCCTAATTCTCATAATGACCTCTACCTTAGAACGCCACAATGAACGACAACTCGCCACTTGCATCCACCGGTTTTACGCAACTCTCACGATGTCGTCAGTCCACCTGGTAGGAGGCCTGCCAACGCTTCGTCTTCCGGTTCGTGGTCGCCACTCGAGGACTTTTCTCCCCCAACGGTTATCTGTTCTTCGAGCGATGTGACCCGCCCATTGCCACTTCAATTTGCATATTTTTCCAGCTATGTCAGTGACTTTATTTCTTCGACGAATTTCCGTATTCCGGATTTTATCGCGCAAAGAAAGTCCAAGCAAAGCTCTCTCCATAGCGCTTTGCGTGATTCTGGCGTTGGGGCATTGTGAACTGTAGAGTCAAGAGCGGTGCGAATCTGGTCAGACCAATGCATTGGGCTGCGACCAGGAGGCCTCTTTCCATCCACTTTACCGGTCGCAATTAGCTTCTCGAGGTTGTCACCCTCTCCTTGCAATGTGGCCGAAGTATTCAAGAACCCTGCGCATACAGTTGGATGACAGTCGCTATATTTTTAAGAATTCATAAAACTCTCAGCAAAGTATTAAATCAGATACTAATAATAACTTCGGTAATCCAAGCATGGCGCCACAAATATTAAGTCCCTCGAATGTTAAATCTCATAAGATGACTTCTAAACTTCAAGAGCAAAGTAAAACAAAGTTATTTGTTTGTTCTTGAGTTAAAATAAACTTATAATCGATTATTAAAATTCAGCTCCACTGAATGTTTACACTGCTCTCTCTAACGTTATTTCTTGCATAAATAATGTTCCAGCTTGGTTTAGATTTGAAAATGCATTATAAACAAACTTGATAATTTAAAACGAACAAAATTTCAAAGAGATATTTCAAAGAGGCAATTACTTTTCCAACTCATATAGCCTTACCCTCTCTTTTACAAGCTTCTATACAAGGTGTTAATTAAATAACTGAAATCTTGAAAGTAGTCTGTTCAGAACCGAGGGTAGAATCGATTACCTAACTACAATATTTACTGTGCGTCTATGTTACGAATCTAAAAACGGCCAAACCCAACCGACAAGTACAAATGACGTGAAAAGAGTTAGATATTGAAGTAATAGTAATAATAACTTAGCACAACATACAAATAGTTTTGAAGTAACTCACAACATTTATTGACATAAAAAACAAACTACATCACAACAAAAACACAGTAACAACATAAATAGGAGAAGAGAGAGAAATTAGAGACTTGGCAAGTAGTAATAATATTCCATTTAAATGCAATGAAGTAACAACTTGAAATAAAGAAAGGCTGTTCGGGTGTCCTAAACTTTTTAGTATATTCAGTAGACTAGATATTAGTAAGTTTTCTTAAACAATGA
Organism: Choristoneura fumiferana; assembly: GCF_025370935.1. Taxonomy (NCBI): domain Eukaryota; kingdom Metazoa; phylum Arthropoda; class Insecta; order Lepidoptera; family Tortricidae; genus Choristoneura; species Choristoneura fumiferana. The sequence continues at coordinate 84,198 of NC_133492.1, forward strand.
AACTTTGTACTCAACACTTTACTTTTATTTATGTGACCTTTTTGTTTTTCCTTTTTGTACAATAAAGAGTATAAACAAATAAACAAACAAACAATGCTAGTCGAATTTCACGCACTTTTGATCGGATTCACTAAACTTGTTTGATGTACAGTCATAAAAAAGCTCGTTTTAAAACTAGAATTGTTATCAAAAACTCTTGATTGCTGTTACTCAAAATCTGAGATAGGGTAGGGTAGGGTAGGGTCCAAAATGGAGTCCATAAGTTCAATAAGCCAGCGATTTGGAGTAATGTCCTGGGGATACCCGGTCTGGTTATTAAAACATAATCCCTGTGATGGCAGTTTGCTTCAAATTGAGTTGTAGAGTGTAGTTTGAGGTTTCATTGTTAAGATGGAATGTCATATAGGTAGTCTGGGTGAGAATAAACCACAAAAGTAATAAATGCAATACAATAACTCTTTATTGCACACAACACATAGTAAGCAGTACAGAAAACACAGGTATATAGTGATTTTCTGGGGTAAGCAACAGGCGGCCTTATCGCTTCAGAGCGATCACTACAAGGCAACCTTTACAATAGACAGAAGTAAAATTTGCCGTAGGTTCGAGTAAATAAATAAAACAATAAATATCAAAGTAAATAAAACTAACCACATATACATATACATACACATAGATATTCAATTCCAGCTTAAATTTTGGAATAAAATTCGGCGACAGAAATAATCTGAGGCTTTGTTGTATAAGACACTTGGAATCACTATTGTTGTCACTTCTCTCTGTCACACGGCATAAGACGAGGGTAGAAACAGATGATGAATGCAATTGCGAGCTTTAGCGCACAGACCATGTGGCATCTGGTATTGAAAATCTGGGGGTCCGGCCAGGATTGTCTCCGAGGGACAGAACTCATCAACGGACATCGAATTGAACTTGGAATGAATGTGTGGTTTGGATGAGCATGCAAATAAATAATGATTCAATTTTTAACCCCCCACCCAAAGAGAGGGGCGTTATAAGTTTGACAGCTGTGTGTGTCTGTGTGTCTGTCTGTGGCACCATAGCTCTTAAACGGGTGAACCGATTTGGATAAGGTTTTTTTTTATTTGAAAGCAGGTTTTTTTAGCAATGATTCTTAGACATGTTTTATCAAAATCGGTCTAGCCGTTTTTGAGATATTGAACTTTGAAGTGACAATGTCGGGGGTTTTCCAACTTTTAGTTGGTTAGGTGATAGCAAAAAAATATTTGTGGTATTTTTGTGTAGGTACCAAATTGTTGATAGCCACCTAAAATTTATCACCGCGTTTCAGGGCATGTAACGTTTGAAATCTCGCGTTTCTAGGTCTTAGCTAGGCTGTTTACGTGACCTAGTTTCCTCGAGTGCGGTTTGAAACCACTCTTCAAATGGAATTTTATATAAGTACAAGTGATATGTAGTATGAAAGCTTCGTTCCGCGAAGGGAAGCTGTGATTTGTTTTTATCATATTTTACGTCTAATTTTTTTCAGACATTGTTAAAATCAAAACCCGATCTTTTAAAAATAAACTTTGATTCCAAATAACTTGAGGCGCGACGCCTGGCTTGGTATTATATTTTTAATACATGTGTTGCCAATTGCCATGTAAAGGAGCGGCCACACACACACAGGTGCCTCACACACACAATCGCAGTGACGTGCCGTAAACGTATCTTTTTCAGTGTGCCCAATTTTGGTAAATAAAATGTATTCTCTCTTTCTTTCTTTCTTTTTCTAAACGTCACAATTTTGCGCAGAGAGCATGCGGTAAAGTCTCCATTTTAACTAGTGTGCGGCGAGCGGGTAAGTTTAGTATACGGCCACGTATTTGCCGATCTGAAATGAACGATACTAATGCACGACCTGATTATTAAAGCCCTTATAGCAATTAAATGAGGATTTGAATTGTCAGGTCGGACCTATATCGTTCAATCCGGGTTGACAATTACAGGTGGTACAGGTGCTACGGAGAAAACGCCTCGCTGCTGCAGGGCTACTACGAAACTCGAAACTCGAAGTTCGTGTCGTGCGGTCCCTCTGACACTTATACTATTTAATACGAGAGCGAGACGGACGGTACGATACGAACTTCGAGTTTCTAGTTTCGTAGTAGCCCAGCTGGCTGTATACTACGAACGCTGACGCCAATTATTATTTTATACGAGAGTGAGAGGAACAGTACGATACGAACTTCGATTTTCGAATGTCGTACCCCTTGGAAAACTTGTAAAAAAAGATAAAGATAAAAATATTTTATTTGCTCAAACATGAGTAATAGTTAAATACAGTTGGTACACATAAAAAAGATAAGAAGTCCTACATGTTTTACCTTGCGGCGTACAAATTGTTTATTGCAGTAAAAGTGCTAATGCAAATAAAAATAAAACAACTCCACACTCTTGTGATGTATACATATTATTTAATAATATTGTAAATCTGTTTAAAAAAAAAATATATATACCTCGTTGAGTTTCTTGCCGGATTCTTCTCAGCAGAGGTTTTTCCGAACCGGTGGCAGATTTTTTTGACATTCATAGGTAAGTGCTTGTTATAGCCTAAATTGAATAAAGATATTTTGACTTTGACTTTGACTTTGACTTTGACTTTGACTTTGACTTTGACTTTGACTTTGACTTTGACTTTGACTTTGACTCGAACTTCGTATGTTGCCATCCCGCTTAAGCTTACGTCATTTAATACGCGAGAGAAAGGGACGGTGCGATACGAACTTTGATTTTCGAGCTTCGTAGTAGCCCCTCTGATCGCTCGAAGGCCTGGCTGTTGCCGCCGTATAAAAAGATTAAAATAAAGATCTAGTGAAATATTTGCGTACAGTTTGATGGATGACCCTCGGGTGATGTATGGCATCTTGTGTTGGTTGTGAGTAGAAAGGGTAGGTAGGGTCGGGTAGGGCAGGGTACTAATGCGCATCCCGTGTTGCGACTAAATTGATACATTAAATAAATATTTTCTTTACTTATGGAAGAGTACTAGTGACTATTGATGGATACCATTAAGAAAAATAAACCGGGCAAGTGCGAGTCGGACTCGCGCACCGAGGATTAATTCATCATCATCATCATCATCCCAGCCTTATCTCACGAGCCTCCTCTCAGAATGAGAGGGCTTGGGCCGTAGTTCCCACGCGGGCCCACTGCGGATTGAGAACTTCACACGTACCATTGAATTACTTCACAGGTGTGTGCAGGTTTCCTCACGATGTTTTCCTTCACCGCTAACCTGGTGGTAAATTTCAAATGTAATTCTGCACATGAATTTCGAAAAACTCAGAGGTGCGAGCCGGGGTTTGAGCCCGCGATCCTCTGCTTGAATTGAATTACTTCACAGGTGTGTGCAGGTTTTCTCACGATATTTTCTTCTCCGCTAAGCTCATCATCATCCCAGCCTATATACGTCCCAGTGCTGGGCACAGGCCTCCTCTCAGAACAAGAGGGCTTGGGTCATAGTTCCCACGCGGGCCCAGTGCTTCGCAGGTTTGTGCAGGTTTCCTCACGATGTTTTCCTTCACCGCAAAGCTCGTGGTAAATTTCAAATGTAATTCCGCACATGAATTTCGAAAAACTCAGAGGTGCGAGCCGGGGTTTGAGCCCGCGATCCTCTGCTTGAGAGGCGATAGCTCAAACCACTAGGCCACCACGGCTTCCGAAAAAAATTATTTAGCTCATGATCAATTTCAAATGTAATTTTGCTTATAAATTCTAAAAAAAATCAGCGGTGCGATCCCGGGGTCGAACCCACGACCCTCTGCTTGAGAGGCGATAGGTCAAACCACTAGGCCACCATGCCTCCTGGAATATTTCGGAAGAATTCAAAGATACCCTTTCGACGGTGAAGTACCAAGACATCCTAACTACCTTTACATGCGATTCAGGACCTTAGCAGCCCCTACCTAGCTAAAGCTATCTAAATTGCATATTCGAGATTTATCACTTAGGAGGTATTGGTACTTCACCGTCGCTGTATAAAATGCAGTATTATTATTCTATGTAATGAATTCCCTAATTAGACAGAAGTGGTCCTAAGCTAAACTCCTGCAAGTACCCCAATTCCCAAACCCTTCGATAAATCCCGAAATTCGAGCATCACAATAAAACCGTAGTTCCGAATTCAAATTATCCAACCGTCAGGCCAGTCTGAGTTTTCGTAACTTTTAATGATGAGAGCATTTGCGAAAATAGAGCCTCCCCCTCGTGACGGCACAAAGAGTAATTACGCGTATTCTGTATTCTGAGATGAATAAATTATTTTTAGTAAATCGTAGAATCGCGTACCTACTGTTATACATTCGAGTTATAATCTAATGACTTTATAAAATTGCTTTTAAAACTCATAATTAGTTAGGATAAAGGATTTCACAACTTTGTAATTTTACACTCCATTTTAAAAGGGGTTTTGATGAAATGAACGCTTTTGTTAAAAGGATGTGAAATACAACAGCGGATTAATCATACAAAGTTGCAAATTTATAGCAACATGTTGGTTTTGTCAGTATCTCGCTATAACAATTATTATGAAAATATATTGGTTCAAATAATTTTGGTCTTAACCGGTTTTAAAAAATACAAGAATTTACCATGGTGGTTGATAAAACTAAGCCATGACCATATATATATTGAAATATTTCAGATTAATTTATAACTTGTTATTATTTTTTTTTACTGATATTTATGACTTAAAAAAGATGAAAAACCCCCGACATTGTCATTATAAACTATCTACAATATCTCCAAATTGGTGGATCGATTTTATTGAAACATATCTAAGAACTACCGTGAGGAAAGTCGCTTTCACGTATAAACCGCATTGAAATCGGTTCTCCTGTTTAAGAGCAATGATGCCATAGACAGAAAGACATTGGCGTCAAACTTATACCACCCCACTATTTGCGTCGGGGGTTAAAACACATTTCATGCATCCATGTGTGTACGTAAACTCTTTATTGTACAAAAGAAAAGAAGCAAATTGTATTGAGATACTTGTACTAAGGCGGAATTATCCTTTTAAGCCAGCATTGTATCATCATCATCATCATCAGCCCGAAGACGTCCACTGCTGGACAAAGGCCTCCCCCTTAGAACGCCACAATGAACGACAACTCGCCACTTGCATCCACCGGTTTCCCGCTACTCTCACGATGTCGTCAGTCCACCTGGTGGGAGGCCTGCCAACGCTTCGTCTTCCGGTTCGTGGTCGCCACTCGAGGACTTTTCTCCCCCAACGGTTATCTGTTCTTCGAGCGATGTGGCCTGCCCATTGCCACTTCAATTTGCATATTTTTCCAGCTATGTCAGTGACTTTAGTTTTTCGACGAATTTCCGTATTCCGGATTCTATCGCGCAAAGAAACTCCAAGCATAGCTCTCTCCATAGCTCGTTGCGAAGCATTGTATAAGTGACTCGAAATAGTTGGAGGGCCAAGTACTTACTATAAACCTCAAACAACTGCCTATCTAAAGCGCAATCAGCCATCAATACTGACAATAACATCGTTCCACTGCCACAGAATAAGCCCCCCGCGTGAATGAAATATCACGCATCGCGCGCCGGTGAGTGTGCGATATTTGGAGCGACACCTAATTTAGCGAGTGACGCACGCTTTGAGAATTAACGCTTTTTAGGGCTCAGGAATACTAATGGATTGAAAAGTGACCTACAATTGGACTTCCTGTTTTATGTGTTGTATGACAAAGACCTAGTTTTAATAAGCGAGTTCAAAAGGAGGAGGGATTTTTAGTGCTCGTTGGAGCTAGTTATGTACCTAAGTAGTTCGTTTGGTCTTCGTGTTTTGACTAAATCGCATATCTAGCCCTAAATTTGTCGAATAAATTTGGAAAATAATTTCGCACATTAAATTCGAAACATTCTAAGATTTGAGGAAACTTGCACAAACCTGCGAAGCAATAATATAGGCGTATATAGGCTGAGATGATGAATTTCGAAAAACTTAGAGGCAGAGCCCGGATTTAAAGCCACAATCTGTTTGAAAGGTGATAGGTTAATCCACTAGGCCACCACGGCTTTCACGGCTAAAAAACATATCCTATAATATTTAATTCCTCCGATCCTCAATCTTCGCAACCTCGGCTTGGCCTTCAGCTGTCAGCGAGGGAATCAAACCCTTGAAATGAATAAATAAACGCGCGGAACGTTTGGGTTTTGGTTAAGCGAAGATCGTTTTGTGGATTAGTTAAATCAGCGTGTATTTTGTTACTACTGCTTGGAATTTCCTGCCTCGCACAGCAAAACTCTGGAATGAGCTATCGCCTGCGGTATTCCCGGACCGTTATGACCTTCAAGTTTTCAAGAAAAGAGCGTACTCCTACCTTAAAGGCCGGCAACGCACTTGTGACTCTTCTGGTGTTGCAGGTGTCCATGGGCGACGGTAATCGCTTACCATCAGGCGATCCGCCTGCTCATTTGCCCCCTATACCATAAAAAAAAAAAAAAAAAAAAAAAAACACGTCGATCTAAACTCGATTTAAGACGTGAGTTATCCTGGTCATTATATTTAATATGAGTGAGTCTCACGGTAGTTTCATGTTCAAAACTACTGCTTACGTCTAATTTCAGCAATAACAGTTAAGATTAATAAAACACGCCTTAACAGTAAATAAATAAAAAAACAAGGTAGTTTTATAGTATGTTGTGGGTAGTTTTGTTTGGGAAAAAATATAGGTGGGTACTTAGGGAGATACAGTGACAAATTAAAACGTTTGTTGTGGTCTAATATCTGGTAACATGGTGTATGGTTGTGTTGCTCTGAAGGTGAGCACTGGTTTAGTTCGAAACGCGTCAGTGTAGTGTGGTGGTGGTGATAGATGGGGTTGTGTGATTTGTATGTGTTCTTACAGTGTGGTGGTCGAGGGAACTGCATGTACACGCATATTTTGCAAAAACTTAGCTATCATAAGGTCGCGGGTGAGCAAAGAAATTCTTTTAATTCATTGATATGGACCTCCGCAAAGTAACGCCTGATTCAATAAATTTCTTGCATTCAAAATCGTCCCATCCGACGAATAAAGTCACTTCTGCAAAATTGTTACTTTTCACTAGGGGCATTTGAATTTTCGCTTAGTTTAATTTGATTATAGCTTTGTAAGTAATAGGAATTCGTCAATGCAATTAAGTATAGTTTTTACTAGAGTTGTCAGGATTACTTTTTAGTAGCAATCTTTTTTAAATGTTTAGGCTTTCAAGGAATTCTGGGTCTTAAAGTAATATGTAATTGTTTTCGTGGGAACGCACAGCCAAAAATTCGGTGTTAAGAGAATATAGAACTATCTTTGTCGGAGTTTGACTTTGTGAACCGAGGTCTATAGGCATATGAAACTTTATTCCTCGGATATTTTGATAATTTTTTCAACAACATGTGACTATCTATCTATCTATCTTCTACGCCGTTAGCAATAGTCATGTTCAGATATTTTTTATCAAATTTTTGCTCACATGTTTATGAACTCGACTGTACGTGATTATTCGCAATGACGAAATAAATAATAATTAATATTTATTACAAACGACATTGCCCATTAGGTACTCACAATATGACACTTGTTCCTTGTGCTTGTTTGTTATGATCGCACATGAAAATTATATAAAAAGTTTTAAAAGCAATGTATTTCATCATCATCGTGATCATCACATCCGCAGGATGTCCACTCTTGGACATAGGCCTCCCCCATAGCCCTCTAGTTGCATCCACCGCGAACCGCCGCTTTAACTAGGTCATCCTTCCATCTCGTTGGAACTTTTCGGCCCCAACAGCCATACGTTCTCCATCCTATATGGCCTGCCTATTGCCATGACTTCAACGAGCTAATTTGTTTGGCCATGTCGATAATGGTGACCCTTGTTCTTCTACATATCTCCTCATTTCTAATTCGATCTCGTAGAGAAATCCCGAGCTCTCTCCATAGCTCGCTGAGCAACTCTGAGCCTATTTATAAGGGCTATAGTGAAGCACCACGTCTCCGATCCATATGTATTGTCATCACTGGCAACACACATTGGTTTAAAAGACTTTCGTCTTAAGGCACTGAGGAATTTTGAACGAAAAGACATTGCTGAGTTTTCCAAACGGTGCCCATCTGTGTTGGATTCGACGATTGGTCAATCTTCTCGAAGTTGAAGTTACCTAATTTGACGGTTTTTCCTATGTATACATATGCGTCAACAACTTCAAGAACCGAATTCTCAACCAAAATAGGAGTAGACACCTGTTCTTGACACTCGATTGAGGTTTTCGAGTAGCGTACTGAGTTCTTCCATCGACTTTGCCATAACCACGATATCGTCGGCAAACCGAAGGTGAGTGATGTATTCGCCGATGAGATGCCTAGTCTTTTCCATTCCAGAAGCTTGAAGGCGTCTTCGAAAGCGGCAGTAAACAGTTTCAGAGATATGACATCTACGTATCTTACGCCTGTTTTCAAAGGAATCGCATTCGAATTCTGTTCGTGTACTCGGACCGACATAGTGGCGTTGTTATACAAACACTTTAACACTTCGATATACCAATAGTCAACGGTATCGCTGGAGAAACTCAAGCACCGCTCACGTTTCGACCGAATTAAAGGCTTTCTCGTAATCCACAAACGCTAGACATAGTGGCAAGTTATACTCTTCGGTATTCTGTATGACTTGCCGCAGCGTATGTATGCGGTCTACGGTACTATAAGCCTTTTTGGAACCCGGCTTGTTCAGGTGGCTGGAAGTCATCGAGCCTGCGTTCGAGACGATACATAATTAGAGTTAGAGTAACCGTTTCGGTATCAGAAATTTCATTTATAGGCGTCAGTTCCTTTGTAGGCGATGGTTCTAATATTGGCGATGTGCCTACAGAAAGTGACGGGTTGAACGGCGACACTACTTTCTTTACCTAGATTTTACATCGCATCACGCTCTAGATCAATAGCTCGCCTTTTTTCTCCTCTCTGTGTATTTGTATTTTTATTTTTATGTGCAATAAAGAGTTTACATACATACAGACATGATTCCGTACTGTGTGATGTTTCTACATTTGCAGAAGATATGACTGGGGCATTAGTTTATTATATTATCCTCGTAAAACGTACACCGACCAGATCGGCGGCATATTGAAGAGGCTATATAGGTTAGAAGTACCCGAAAGCGTCGAGCATGGATGAGGAGTGATGAATGTGGATGAAGCGAGAGAACTATGTCAGAATAGAAGAATATGGCGCTTTATTGTCTCTGCCTACCATACAGGGAATAAAGCGTCATGTATATGTATGTATGTATGATATTTTATTCCATAAAAATAAATAGAAAATAAAATTTGAGACGTAAACGGTGTTAACTTAAATGAGTTCCGTAGAAGAAGGTGACATATGCACAAGTGAACTCGACAACGCGTGTCTGTTCCGGCGTAAATGGTTACAAGTGCTCTTACAACTCTGAAATTTTATCTAGTTTCCATCGATTAATGGTACATAACTATATACATCGTGCTTATTAAAACTTTTTCTGATCGTGAAATCTATATAAAACTTTTATTGCTAAGATCATAATACGATACGAATAATTTTTTTTCGGTTTATATTGATTTACTATAAATAAAGTTCTAAGAGGTAATATGCTACCTTTTACTCCGGAATCTAACGGCAGAAGCACTTAAACCGTAAAAACATAAAAACACACTCACTATTATTTTTTAAATAAAAGAAATAGCTAATTACGTCTTTCTGAACCATGATGACTATCCTCTGTTGGACCATTTGTAATTAAATCATTAATTTTACTTGTACTTCGTTGATTCGTTGGTCTAGTGCCAAGTTTATAAGTCGTCTCGAGCGACGATTCGTTTTATTAGGAGTTAAATTCATGCCTCACAAAATTAACATAAAATTATAAAGAAACCCACACCAAAGAAAACGTGCCAAAATAACATAAAGTAATAAAGCGTGTCATCTCCGCGAAGACCGGTGACGACTGACGATAGAACCCCGCACGCGCCACTCCGCGGGGCGAGGCGACCGGCGTGTAAAGTTCTATCGAGATGTATAACTTTCTACGTCGAGCTCATATCACATGGAACTTTTTTAGGGGTTGAAATCTCAAAAAGTACTTGGATTTGAGAAATAATTTATATACAGAAATGAAGCTGGAGAATAGCTTAATAAAACAAAACAATAAAATCAATTTAGTCATTTATTATCATACAACCTTTTTCGTCGCATGGGACGAAATGTTTTTTTTTAACTTAACCTTTGTGTTGTTTTGTTTTTCGAAATTCATGTGCGGAATTACATTTGAAGTTTACCACGAGCTTTGCGATGAAGGAAAACATCGTGAGGAAACCTGCACAAACCTGCGAAGCAATTCAATGGTGCGTGTGAAGTTCCCAATCCGCACTGGGCCCGCGTGGGAACTATGGCCCAAGCCCTCTTGTTCTGAGAGGAGGCCTGTGCCCAGCAGTGGGACATATATAGGCTGAGATGATGATGATGATTTGTTGAATAAACCAATCATGTATAAACTTCAGCTGTCTATTTATGACAGTTCTCAAGATACGATCCTGTGATAGACAGTCGGCCATTGCATCAGCAGTAACAGTGCCCCATTTGTCACCCTTTGGGCACGGGACCCGAAATATTCCTTACAAATTAGTCGATAAAATCTCAGAGTCGGGCCATTAACGGCAATATCTTAGCTAGATCAATTACTTAGGTGCGGCGGCGGCGCAGACAGGCGCGTAACGACCGCCGACGTAACTAATGATGGGGCATGGGGTAGAGGGTAGTGGTAACGCGGGTCCACAGAGAAAATAAGATCAAGAAATTCTGGTCATCTGTTGAGATCATACAGAGTTCGTAAACTTCTGAGCAAACATTTGTTCAATCATATCTGAACACGCTTCTACCGTTAATAGAGTCGTGTTCAGATATTTTCGATCAAATTTTTGCCTATAAGTTTACGAAGTCACTGTGCTTCTAGATCAAGAGGGTATCTGTCGCAGGGAATTGGCAAAATAGAGATTTGAAGAAATCTCTAAGGAATATGACCAAATCACGCAGGATATTAAAATGGCAAATCCATTATAATACAATAGGTATTGTACAATACAAAATATTCATCAATGCACACCACAAATCAATACAAATAAAATTATATCGACGCAAAATCCACTATGTTAATTGGCCTGGAAAAATCAGTCATTTGATTAAATCCCTGCATCTGTTTAGTGAAATGACTAAATCAGCCAAAAAAGCCCGATTTCCATGCCCCGGGACTTTCGGGGCACGGATGATTGACATTAGCCAAAGAGTATGTATCGATTTAAAAAACAGAGTGCACTCAAGCTGGTTTCTACCTAATGAATAATTAATGCTATTAAAAAGCTACAGGGTTCAAGCCTGTCCATCAGGGATAGTTTAAAAATCGTTCATAAAATGTATCGAGATATTTCCAAATTTAACTTGAGCTTAAAAGGAAAAAGCATTTTTAATAAATTGAAGTTGGTTTTAAATAAGAATTTTGGCTATAGCACACTAAACATCATGAACGGATTGTTACAAGGTAATGAAGTAGAACTGCGGTCGCAAACACATCGTGCAACAATTTTGATTTCTTCAAGAAATTTAAACAACACCTATTACAACTGCCGACGTAGAAAGATCATTCAGTGGGTTAAAATAGATATTTACAGCAAGACGCTACAAATGTAGAAAAGATATTAATAATTTATTTTGAAAATCATATCAACTATTACTAAATTTACTGCAGTTAATTAATTAATGTTTTTTTATTATTATCTCATAACATAAGCCTTGTTACTAAACCCAAAGTACTAGTATAGTTTACAATTCGCAGTGGGTAATTATTCATTAGGCATAATATGATGTTTTGTCAGAATAACCTATCTATTAATGTCTACTCTTTAGCAAATCGTTCGGGCCCCGAAAGTCCCGGGGTATGCCGATTTCATTAGTAATATCTGCGTACGTCATTTTGTCACAGTAGAGACTTTATCATATCACAGAACTTTTCTAGTGAAATTATAAAACGCGCGTTCGTTTCGTCAACTCACGTCACGGTAAAGTTTGTTGATGATGCCAATACGGGCGGTATTGCCAATCCATTTCAGCGTGACTTTTATATTCCTTTGTTTTGCAACCTGATACTGAACTTTAACTTGACATTTGGAAAGGTACGAGTAGGTATTATGTATTGTAGTAGATACTTAGGTATTATGCTACATTTTCAAAGAACATTTTGTCATAAATAAAAAAAATGTCAAATACCGTATTGAGGAAGCCACGAAGCAACTTTTTGTTTTTGTTAACATTCAATTGAGGTTTACCCTAACAACGAAAGCCCTAGTGACCCTTATAAAGTTATCGCAAGTTGAAGAGGTCTCTTGGATGCAGACTTTGGTAGGATCCTTGAATTTTCCCAGTATAGTAGAAGTAATGACACTTTTTACCGTACATTTTTAGTCGCGTCATATTTTCTTATTTTTCTTATTATTCTCCTGAGTTTTAACTTTTCTTAAAAGATGTAGTATTTGACCTAGACGTAGGTCACTAGCACATTCTTAAAATTCTTAATTCAATGAGAAATTTGTGCTTTATGTATTACATTCGGCCGTTTTTCTTAGTGTTCATTCGTTCCTTATAAAGTACGCGAGGATACGAAACATATTTTTGCAAATTATTTTATTTCAAATTCATACAGTCAGCAGCAGAAGTAGATGAGCATAGTAAACACTCTCTTTTGAACATGAAAGTACCGTGAGACTCACTCATGTTAAATGATATTGTAACGTATAACTCACGTCTTAAATAAAGTTTAGCTCTACATGTTTCGGGCTATTTCGTAGCCCTTCTTCATAAGGAGCACGTGACTCGGCGGCTGCCGCAACACGCACACTGCGCGCCGCCACCGCTTTTCTCGCGCGACTGCCTGACGACTCTAAGATAGACGCACAACTAGTTGTGCGTCTAAGTCAGCATTAAAAAAAAAACGAAATGCGGGTAGTTGTGCGCCGGTGTTTAGTTTTGTCGGGCAGTCGCACGAGCAGAGCGGTGCGGTGGGGCGTAGTGAGCGTGTTGCAGCAACCCGAAACATGCCGAGCTAAACTCAATTTAAGACGTTATCCGTTACAATATCATTTAATATAAACACTTATTATTTTGGCAATAAATTTGTGTAAAGATCATGTTATACCTAATGCGTATATTTAGTGCAGTGGTCAAAAACTACATTAAATTATATAAAATTTATTTTTTTACAAAAAATATTACTATTTCGACCACCGTAACTGCTCGCCTACTTCTGCTGCTAACTGTACATCAAAAAGATCCTTTTGAAATATTAGTTTTGCTATTTACTGATAAAATAAGCGCTTTTGATGTTTGTATTGTGTCATAAATAAGTGCTCTTAGAAATACACCGTTTTATGAAGAAGTTTTTCTTAAGTAACTTACCTCGAGGCGTATCAATCTTCAGAAAAGGCGGTTAAGCGTCTTACCTGGAAGAAAAAATATTATTAGCATAATATTATCGTTATTATTATTTTTTGCAGGTGGTAAAGCTATGCCAACGAATGGTTTGCCAAATTAAACTTCGGCGAAAGATTGTTTGCTAAGCGAAATTTGGCGAAACATATTTCGCCGAAAAGGCAGTACACCCATCTTAGGCCTCTAGGTTGGCAACGCATCTGCAATCCCCCTGGTGTTGGAGGTGTCTATGGGCAGTGGTGATCTCTTACCATCAGGAGACCCACTTGCTCGTTTGCCATCCAGTCAAATAAAAAAAAAGATCAAAGAATTATCTTCACTGAATGAGGCAAGTGTGAGAATTTAGTTTTAGCGGCTGTTAATATGGAAGAGGTTTTGAGAAAACGTACTCAAACTCACAGTGACAAATTAGAACTGAAAGATTTTCATGAAACGTTGTCTTGCTCATTTGGCTTTAAAACCTGTGTGTCAGAGGGAGAGAATGGCGGATGGATGAACACGTTAGTGACAGCATTAAGATTCCGTTTGGACCCTTTGAGTGCGGAATCCCAATAAAATTGTAACTCATTAATATGGACCTCAGCGAAGTAACACCTAACTCAATCAATTAACTTATTAAGGACTTCCGCAAAGTAACAAATAAATCAATCAATTAGCTCATGGATATGACGACCAGATGGCCTAGTGGTTAGAGAATCTGACTACGAAGCTTGAGGTCCCGGGTTCGATTCCCGTGTCGGGGCAGATATTTGTATGAAAAATACGAATGTTTGTTCTCGGGTCTTGGGTGTTTACTATGTATTTAAGTATGTATCAGTAATATATTTTGGTTTTTGAGTGGGAAGATAAAAGCAAACTCCCAGGTCAACGACACAACTGGTTTATTGAAAACTACCCGACACATAAGAAATAACAGATATACCCACAATTGATGCTATAGGTATAACACACCTCTCCCTCTTACAAAAAAAAAATACAATAAATACGTAGGACCATTAAGTACTGATATATGAGATCGTAGGTAAGTAATGTCACAAGTACTCGTAATTGGACCTCTAAAGTAATGTGTATCTATAGTAAAAGAAATGAAGTTAAACAAAAAAAAACTTAGTTTAGTTATACTATCAATAGTTTAGTGAAACTTATGGTGTAGGTCCCCTTTAAAATTATTACTTACTTATGTGTTTAAAATTTGTTAACAGTAACAAAAAAAAAATGTTGCTTGTAACATAACTTGAGTGACTCCAAAACTAAGGCTTACTTACTAGTATCTACCTACTTACTTAGCTAAAAGTTAGGTGATGTCTTACAAAATCAGCTTTGCCATATTTGCATTATTTTGGTTCCTAATTAATAAATTTTCGCTAAACGTCAAGTAGCCAAACTGATATTATACAGCTATCGCTTTTTTGTGAAAAATAAACGATGACAACCATTAGTTAACACTTATAGGTACCCTTAAAAATACAACTGCGTTTAGCTCGCGGTCGGTATTGATTGTTGGTAATGGTTAATTCCATGGGTTGCACAGTCGTCTCTTGTTTAGAACTCGAAGTGCTCGATGCAGATTGATAACTGGGGATAACTGGGGGTTCCTCAGAGATGTTCTCTCGTGTGCCAACATCACATGCATCATTGTTGTCTTCAGGTTTATTATTCGTTAACGACTCACGATTTTTAACATCCGGCTCGTTGATCGGCAACAACTGATCTACGTGACGTTTCCACACCTGCCCGTCGGGCAACCGCACTCGGTATGTCAGGGGAGCTTCCCGCTCGGTGACTGTGCCCTCGGCCCACTTACCGGTCCTCGCGCGGTAGTCGCGCGCCATCACGGCGGAGCCCAGGGGCGCGTGCCACTCGGCGCCGGGCCGCCGCAGCCCCGCGTGCTCCGCCCGTGCACCCGCGCGCTCCTCCGTGCCCACCCACGGCAGCAGCGCGTCCAACCGGCTCCGCAACCGACGGCCCAGCAACGCCTCAGCCGGAGCGACTCCTGTCGTGCAGTGCTCACAGTTTCTGTACTGAAATAAAAACTTACAAACCGCAGTGTCAATGTCGACCCCTTCGTGAACCGCTTTCTTCATTGCCCGCTTCACCGATTTTACGGCGTTCTCGGCGGCACCGTTACCCGCTGCTCGATAAGGGCTCGTGATAGTATGAGTGATGCGGTTTTTACTCATGTAGTCCGCAAACTCTGCGGAGCTAAACGGGGGACCTCCGTCACTCACCACCTGCGTCGGTAAACCGAAACGAGCAAAAGATTCACATAATTTCGTCACCGTAGCTCCGGCACTCGTACCAGACATCTTTTGCACTTCGATCCACTTGCTGTGCGCATCGACTGTAATTAAATAATACTTATTTTGAAACTCAGCAAAGTCGATGTGAAGCCGCTGCCACGGGCGCGTCGGGAAGGCCCACGGGTGCAGCTGCGCGCGCGGCGGCGCGTCGCGCTGCTGGCGGCACGCGGCGCACGCGCCGCACAGCGCCTCGATCTCCGCGTCCAGCTGCGGCCAATACACGTAACCTCGAGCCAAGTTCTTCGTCTTTACGACGCCCAGGTGTCCCTCGTGGAGTTCTCGTAATACCGGTTGCCTCAAACTATCGGGGAACGACTACTCTGTGATTATATAAAATACAACCCTCCGTCCAAAGTCAACTTATCTTTCCTGTCCCAGTAAGGTTTTTCCTGTTCTACAATATTAACGTTTGTAGGCCACCCTTTTAGTATATAATTGTAAACATTTCTCAACACCGCGTCTTTCTGCGTCTTTGACGCCACCTCCCTCGCGCTAATAGGAAACGCTTCTTCCACAAAATGAACATATGAGACCGCATCTACCTCAGATCCTTGCTTGCGGCCTCCCGGCAGCGGCAACCTCGACAGCGCGTCCACATTACAGTTGTCGCTCGATTTGACAAATTCGATATCGAAATCGTAAGCGGCTAATTTGGTTGCGTATCGCTGTAGTCGACTAGCGGCAGTTTGTGGTAAACCCGTTTTTGGTCCGAATATGAATGTGAGAGGTTTATGATCGGTCTTAATGATAAAATGCCGCCCGTAAAGGTACTGGTGATGTTTTGTTACCCCTGCTATGATCGCTAAAGCTTCCTTGTCAAGTTGACTGTAAGCGCGCTCGGCTGCTGTTAGGGTTCGCGAAGCAAAACAAATAGGGCGTTCTTCGCCGCTCGGGTAACGGTGCGACAGTACACTACCCAAACCGTAACTACTGCTGTCGACTGCCAACACTAACGGAAGCTCAGGATCATAATGCACCAGTTCTTTTTTACTAGCCACAATTTTCTTGACACTATCAAAGGCTCTTTCACAGTCTGGGGACCACACCCAAGTGACCTCTTTTCGTAATAAACGGTGCAAACAGTAAATTACTGAGCTCAAATTTGGTATAAATTTCGCATAATAGTTTATTAAGCCCAGAAACGATCGCAACTGTGTAACGTCCTTGGGGGGCGGGTGCCTCCAAAATAGCTTTGATTTTATCGGGATCCGGGTGTAACCCCTGTCTGTCGATAATAAAACCCACGTAATTGATGCTATCCTGCATAAAAGAACATTTCTGTAGTTTGACTCTAAGGCCCGAGTCGCGCAGCCGCGCGCACACGGCGCGGAGATTGGCCTCGTGCTCGCGACGGTCGCGGCCCGTCACGGCGATATCGTCCAGGAATACCGCCACGCCGCGCAGCCCACGGAGCGTCTCCTCCATAAACCTCTGAAATTTCTCCGGGATACAGCTCAATCCGAACGGAGTGCGTCTATAAACAAATGTACCTATATGTGTGCTAATGGCTGTACACGCTTGTGATTGTTCTTCTAATAACAACTGTTGGTATGCGTTAGTCAAGTCAATTTTACTATACTGCTCCCCCCCACTCAGTGCAGCAAATAACTCCTCGATTCGTGGCAGAGGATACGGCTCTTGGACTAGTTTGGGGTTAATGGTGACTTTATAATCCCCACAAATTCGCAATTCCCCCGATTTTTTAATCACCGGTACAATAGGTGTACCATATTTTGAATGTTCCACCTTATAGATGGTACCCTCCGCCACGAGTCGTTCGAGTTCCCGCTCGACAGGCTTACGTAATGCTAAAGGTAACGGCCTCGCTTTTATAAACACTGGATCTAAATCTTTCAAAATAAGCGACATTTTTTTTGTACATGTACCGAGCCCAGACATGAATACCGATGGAAACTCTTTCTGTAATTTTTCAACAATATTTTTTTCGGTCATGTGCAAAAATAAATCGTTTATTTGCACACTGTTAATTTTTAGCTTTCGTAACCACGATCTACCTAATAAAGGAGGCCCACCCTTCTTAATAACAAACAATTTTAAGTCTGTCGCACTGTGTTCGCCTAAGGTAGCATTCACAATTATATAACCAACGGGTTCA
This sequence comes from Choristoneura fumiferana, assembly GCF_025370935.1. NCBI lineage: Eukaryota > Metazoa > Arthropoda > Insecta > Lepidoptera > Tortricidae > Choristoneura > Choristoneura fumiferana. The sequence goes on from NC_133492.1 coordinate 102,134, forward strand.
ATTATTGTTCCCGTGTAAGAACGTAAACAAACATCATTTGACTGCAGTGTAATGTTTTTGAAATATCTGACATAACAATCATAATTAATAGTGGATAACTTACTTCCAGTGTCCAGTTCGAAGGTTAATATCTCACCGTTTACCGACACTTTCACTGAATATGGCTTGTCATCTTTACCGCAAACATTAAGATTGTAAAGTTCACACTCGGAATCGTCCTCGCTATCCAGGTAGTTATGGCCCCGGGCTCGCGCTCCTCGTTCCGCCGCTCTGCCACTCGAGGCCTGGTTGCTCTGCTTACAGACCAATTTGAGATGGCCCTTTTGGCCACATTCATCGCAAGTATAATTTTTAAAACGACACCAATCCGGTCGATGAGTGCGCCCGCATCGCCAACAAGCGCGACCGCGTTCGAGGCTGCCGCGCGCCGCCGCCGCCGCCGCCGCGGCCGCCGGTCGGCGCGCGCCGGCCGCGAGCCTCGACGCGGTGCACGGGCTCGCCCGCCGCGGCGCCGGCGCCCGGCGCGCAGCCCGAGCCGCTCGCCTGCGCGCTCCGCTCCGCCGCCTCCAGCGACAGCGCCAACTCCACCGCATTACTATACGTGACCGTTTTCTTCGCAAACAATCGCGATCGCATTTCGTCACTAATCAGGCCGGACACGAATTGATCACGGAGATTCTCTTCAAGATTGCTCTTAAAATTGCAGGTGCTTGCGAGGTGTTTTAAGGCTTGCAAGTATTCGTTAAGAGATTCGCCTGTTTTCTGTCGCCGCTGACGAAACAAATGTCGCTCCGCAATTTCGGAGCGCTTCGGTTCGAGATGGTCGCTGACCGTCTTGACGAGATCCTCAAATGATTTTGTCTCTGGATCATTCGGCGCACATAAGTCACACATCAAGTTGTATGTCGCCTCGCCCACTACGGTCACCAAAGTTGCCACTTGTAACTCCGTTTTGATTTCGTTTAAGGTTATGAATTGTTTCACGCGTCTAATATATGCCGACCACTTTTTACTTGCCAAATCGAACGGTTCAATTTTTCCGATCGGCATTTTATTGATTAGGTACCTAACCACTGTATCTTTACGATTTTAATATTAAAAATAGGATTAACTCGTCGCCAGTAATATATTTTGGTTTTTGAGTGGGAAGATAAAAGCAAACTCCCAGGTCAACGACACAACTGGTTTATTGAAAACTACCCGACACATAAGAAATAACAGATATACCCACAATTGATGCTATAGGTATAACACAGTATCTATCTAAATAATTATATTTATCCGTTGCTTAGTACCCATAACACAAGCTTTGCTAAGCTTACTTTGGGACTAGGTTAATTGGTCTGAATTGTCCCGTTATATTTATTTATTTATTCACTTATATGGACTTTCACGAAATGACGTCTGAATAATTAATTATTTATTTTCATATTTTTCTCCATTATGTGAATTTGCATTTATTTATCCAACCGTGAATTTAAACGCTCTAATGTAAACGAGGTCTCAACTCAAGTAACACTTTACACTTAGTAAGACGAGATGCGATCTCGACTTCGTCAACTCGTCTCAAGTGCCCTCGCAATAATGACAAACAAGTGACAAGTGAGAAAACGTGTCAGATAAAGCGAGAATAATTTTACACCAAAAATATCTGAGTTCCTTTGTTTTTGCTTCGAGATTTATCGTCATTTCCAAGGAAAAAGAAAGATGGCACATGTAAAGAGTAGTTGCAGATTGATTCGAGCGTTACTTTGCAGAGGTCCATATCAATGACCTTGAACCTTTTACCTTTTGAAAATTAATACTTAAGCAAAATATGCTTTATGCTTAAAGGCCGGCAACGCACTTGTGACTCTTCTGGTGTTGCAGGTGTCCATGGGCGACGGTAATCGCTTACCATCAGGTGATCCGCCTGCTCGTTTTCCCACTATACCATAAAAAAATGGTGATGGAAAAACATAGATAGGAACTAAGTAATGCAATGCTGTGTGTGAAGTTCCTAATCCGCACTGAGCTAGCGTGGAAACTAGATCTTAATCCCGTTCCCGTTCTCGTTTTTGACGGCGATGAAAAGCTCCAATGGCAATCCAGTAATCAAGTTCCGCCAGCAATCAAATTAAATTGTTTTTAATATTTTTTTTCAATAATCGACTTAATTATATTTTTTAACAACAGAACTCTACTGTTTTTTTTACCTTGCTTCTCCGCTACAAACCATGCACCACAGGTGGGCCCATCAACTATTTTACCGACACTTTGGGCGTCTCCTGCGTTACCAAAATTGTCTCTGGCGTTACCAAAAAATCGTACTTCCAACAAGATATTTCACGGTTTAATAGGTTGAAATTACGTAGGATGGCATGTATTCATGTACACCATCTATTAAATTACAGAAAAACATATTTACTTACAAAAATCTGCAATTGTTTGAAAAATGTCGCGGACAGATTAGTGTCGGTAAAAAAGGTGATTGGCCCAGGTACATCTTCTCGTTTTGTTAGGCAACACATGTGTGCTTGGCTGTGGCTTTGAGAATGAACTCTTGGAGAGTTTGAAACTGAGTTAGGTCTGTATCCTTAATTGTATGGTTTCTAGAGATAAAAGAGAAGGGCGGGTTCTGCATATATCAGGCAACATAATGTGTGACGTAAGGCGTAAGAATATTGCGGTATTGATATGGACCTCCGTCAAGTAACGCTTCATCATCATCATCATGTCAGCCGAAAGACGTCCACTGCTGGACATAGGCCTCCCCCAAGGCGATCGCGGGATCGCGGTGGATGCTGAAAGCACAAGACCGGTCTGAGTGGAGTAACGCTTGAATACAATTAATTACATTGAAAATACAAACTGAAATATAGAAGCACAGAAAAAACAGAAAAATAAGACCATCACTGGGAATCGAACCCAGGTCCTCGGTAATCCGTACCGCGTGCTATACCGCTACACCACTGATGGTCAACGGTACCGACACGAATTTCCCTATGCACCTCATATCTCAGCTTGTTTTTTTGTTTCTTAGTCACTTAAGCAGCGACGCTAGCGACATCTATGCCGTAGCCCTCATCGAGAAACTTTTTCGGCATTCCATTGGAACTAACCGCTCACCCGGACAAGAGATATCGTTACTAAGCAATCAAATTAAGATTGGTTTTTAGGAATCTTTTTGTATTTTTTATTTCAATTCCAAATTTTTACTACATTTGGAATTGAAATAAAAAATACAAAAAGATTCCAAAAAACCAATCACAATTAATTACTTTAATTTTTCTGTGTTTTCATCAAACATTTCATTCGTATTCTGGTAAGCATTTATTTTTGGTGTACCAAATTCCACCCGTTTTCATTATTCCCGTCTTTATAATAAACAACAGTCTTTATAGCGCATAGCAACTACACCAAACTGTATCCGACAATGGAACTGACGGCTTCGTTAGCGCAAGAATGCTGTTATACAGAAGCACGTTACAGCACTTCTATACAAGCGTTATAGAGCACAAAGGGTTAAAGCAGAGATAAAGTTGACAGTAACGATCTTGGCGCCGACTTGCGACTAATATAATTGGCTCTTCTGTATGTATAGCAGAATAAATTTCATTTTGAAAGTAACATTACAGCAATTACTTGTCATTTTGATTTCCAAGTATAATATGACTTTTAAGCGAGCTATACTTGTATATTTTTGATATGGGTTTTAAGCGATGACCGTAAAAGTAACAAAAATTTGGAATTGAAAGAAAAATACAAAAAAAAAAACAAAAAACAATCTTAATTTGATTGCTTTATAACGATATCTCTTGTCCGGGTGAGCGGTTAGTTCCAATGGAGTGCTGAATGTTCCTCGATGAGGGCTACAGCATAGATGTCGCTAGTGTCGCTTCTTAAGTGACTAAATAAGAAACAAAAAGGCTGAGATATATGTGGTAGGTACATAGGAGAAAATCGTGTCTGTACCGTTGTCCATCGGTGGTGTAGCGGTATAGCACGCGGCACGGAATGCCGAGGACCTGGGTTCGATTCCCAGCGCTGATCTTATTTTTCTGGTTTTTTGTGCATCTATTTTTCAGTTTGTATTTTAGTTATACAAATATCTGCCCCGACACGGGAATTGAACCCGGGACGTCAAGCTTCGTAGTCAGGTTCTCTAACCACTAGGCCATCTGGTCGTCATAACACGATCAAGTCGCCAGTCTTAAATAATTGTAACATTTATTAAGTTGAAAGGTATATTACGAAATTTATATCAGTAATATGCGCCATTCAGTCTAATAGGTTCTGAGTATAGTTCTGAATATTCATGTATTCAGCATACCTTTCATAACTTAACTGCAAGTTTCTAAACTCTGGTGCCCGGCAAATTACTTGAAGGTAGTTGTCACATTCGGCGCTAGTTTGTAAATGATTTGGTCTGCGTTCGCGTACGTGGTTATTGGTTTTAGCTGTCTTTGAAAGTACGTGTTAATAACTAGTTAGTCATACATTATAGTTTTCTAATTACAATATTTAATATAGTATAATCATTAGTATTAGTAATAGTGTTACACTGTTCTTCTTAGCTGCAAAAATGCACGGGCTCGGCGTGGTAGTCTTCATGTTGGGGGTACCGTATACAGGGGAGTTGACAAATTTCGGTATCTTGGATGCACCATAACCGACACTAACACCAGAGAGGAGGAGATATACATCCGCATCCAAAACACCCTGCGGTGCAGTGCAGCCCTCCACAAGGTGTTGGTGTCCAGGCTTCTCAGCAGGAATACAAAGTTAAGGATCTATAAAACTGTCATAAGACCTGTCCTTATGTATGGCTGTGAGGCCTGGACACTAACACAAAAAGAGGAATATCAACTCCTTGTAGCGGAAAGGAAGGTCTTGCGTAAGATCCTGGGACCTGTCAAGAGAGACGACGGCACGTGGAGGATCCGTAAAAACAGAGAGATCCAGGAGCTGGCGGCTGAACCCAACATCATCGGCGTAACAAAATCACACAGACTTCGCTGGTTCGGCCACCTACTACGAATGGGAGAGGATCGGGCTGCCAAAAGAGCGTACGTGGGACGACCGGCTGGTCGCCGCCCGGTTGGGCGACCCAGGTACCGCTGGGAGGACAGTGTCCAGGCGGATCTGCGACGTCTCCAAGTCGACGACTGGCAAGAGGCTGCGCACGATCGGGACAGATGGCGTGCTCTCGTTTCGGAGGCCAAGACCCTCTTTGGGTCACTGAGCCAAATTAGTTAGTAAGTTAGTTATTAGTAATAGTATTGTAATATGTTAATAACTAAGACAAATTAAAAGCTTAATAAGTATATAAGATAAGTTAACTTCATATTGAATACAAGCTTTTTTGCGGACTGTGCACGCATTATCATCTAACCTTGGAAGTTTTCTGTACCTACTGCTTAATTATATTAATAAAAAGTCATTGTATTTTATTGTAGGTACTTTGCTGACTTTGTTTTTGTACTGCATTGTCAAACAAAAACATTACTTAAGGGGCTCCTAGACGTGCCAATGTTCACTGCAATTTGTGGCCGGCAACTATTGGTGTCCCTCTTACTCACATGTTAGACAGGGACACCAATAGTTGCCGGCCACAAATTGCAGTGAAAATATGGCCAATCTAGGAGCCCCCTTACCTACTCGTATATCCGTATCAAATTTCAAATTAATTAGATGTCGCCGAGTCGACTGAAAAAAATTCGATTTGCAAAACTTGAACCAAACAAATAAAACAGGTTATTTATAAAAACAAAAGCAAAGTTCATACAAAGACACGCAATGCCATAACACGAACATCAGTAAAAACAATAACGAATCACTAGGTGAAAATTACTTTTAAACAACGTCGAAGCTCTGTTCTCGGAAAAACTTTTTAAAACCTTTAATAAAAAGCCAATTCTCTTGATTAAAATCCCAAATGAACCGCCATTTCAAGTTGAAACAAGTCACAAAGGCAACAAAGCTCTCGATATTGACTCGAGTAGACCTACTCTTGGCTTTAAGTCGTCGAAAAAGTTGACAGAATCTAATGATATGGAAATTTGGCGTCCTTCGCAGAATTCTGGCTCAATTTAAAGGAGTTCGGGCACAATAATAATGATAAACGATTGGGGGAAAGCAGGGTGATTAAGCTTGTTTTTATGTTTGTTCTTAAAGCTAATAATGTTTAACTATGGATTTCTACCCGTATAATATCCATAAGGTGGTAATAATGTAGTTTTGTAGGTATGTAAATTCATTATTGTACAAAAATAGAGAACCAAATACAATTTAAAAACGTTGGGATACATGTATAAAGGCGAACTTGTCCATTTAAGGGAACCCTACCAGACAAGAGAATCGTTAGACACGGTAAAAGAGTATACAAACTACGATTACTGTAAAAGTATGTATGTATGTATGTATGTAAACTCTTTATTGTACAAAAGAAAATTAACAAAATACAACTGACAAACTTTAAGATACTTGTACAAAGGCGGACTTATCCCTTTAAGGGATCTCTACCAGTCAACCTTTGAGTGGATGAGAGGAGAGGAGCAATACGTTAGGGTCCGACAAAGGGTGAGTTTAAGAGTTAAAATAATGGAAGCTACTATACAGTGCTTTAAACAATATAATACATAAACTACAATATAAATAAATAAACTATAAGCATATAATAATTATATAAGCATATTAAACAAAGGAATGTTCTCAAATATTTAAGGAGAAGGTGCAAGCCACATTCTTCTCAAGCCTTCCCTAAAAGATCCCACGGTGGGAGATTGCCAAAAAGAAAAAGGTAGGTATTCCCGTATTTCACATATTTTCAATACAACTTGGTTGGTTAGGTAACGTGCTAGTGGGCATCTTATACTTTTCAATACAAAGAATATATTTTTGCCTAACACGTTGGCAGGTAGGAACTTGTGCAAGGTCCGCCCGGATTGCTACCACCATCTTGCTCGCTAATCCTGCCGTGAAGCATCAGTGCTTGCACTGTTGTGTTTCGGCGTGGAGAGTAAGACAGCCGGTGAAATAACTGGCACTTGAGGTATCCCACCTTAGGCCTCTAGGTTGGCAACGCATCTGCAATACCCGATATCTTACCACCAGGAGAACCACTTGCTCGTTTGCCATCCAGTCAAAAAAAAAACGTTGCTAATACGGTCATGGTTTGATACGGTTTAACGGTGTAACCTTAACTCTCACAGCTCATTAAACTAAACGTTATTGCTTAACAAGCGATTATCGTATCGCAGTTCGTAACGCGTCACAATAAATAACGTTAATAACGTTAACGCCGTGCAACGTTGATTAATTAACTACAATTAATCATTGGGTTCGGATGTAATTAAATTAGCTGGCAATTAATTAGATATAGGCTCTGCTGGACGCTGGAAACTTGGATCCTGAAAACGTCAAGTAATTTTATTTTGTTAACTTTATTTATTATAATCAGGCTCTAGACTACGGAATGCAAAATTCGAACTTCGCATCTTGCCGTCCCGCTAACGCTAATATTATTTAATATGAAAGTGAGAGGGACGGTACGATACGAACTTCGATTTCCGAATTTCGTAGTAGCCCCTCAGAGCTCAAGGTGAGCTGTTTTGAGAGTTTGCATAACATGGACATACCCTGTCATTTAAGTGGTCGATTTAAAAGCTTAGCCAGTACTCATTTTTGTCATTTTAGTTTAATACATTTACATACATTTTGCAGGTGGTAGGACCTTGTGCAAGGTCCGCCCGGATTGCTACCACCATCTTGTTCGCTAATCCTGCCGTGAAGCAGTAGTGCTGGCACTGTTGTGTTTCGGCGTGGAGAGTAAGACAGCCGGTGAAATAACTGGCACTTGAGGTATCCCATCTCAAGCCTCTAGGTTGGCAGCGCATCTGCAATCCCCTGGTGTTGCAGGTGTCTATGGGCGGTGGTGATTTCTTACCATCAGGAGACCCACTAGCTATCCAGTAGAATAAAAAAATACACACACACACACACACACACACACACACACACACACACACACACAAACATCACGCGTGTATTCCCAAATGGGGTAGGCAGAGCACACGAAACGTTACGGCTGCGGAGCCACTTAGCAATTTTAGGTTTTATTTTAGATTATCCCAAAAATCAAATAATACCTACCTACCCTATGACACTCCGACAGTTTTAACTAATTTAATGATACCTCATTATTATTATAATTATAGAAAATCTTGAAATTAAATGAAATGAAAATTCGAATCTTCGAGCCGTTCAGGCTACAGAGAGGCTTCAAAGGTATTTCTTTTGCATAATATAATTATAACACATTTACCGTTAATAGCACAATTTATCATGAAATTACCGCCATTACGCTCATAAAACGTCAACACATTAAATTCGAAAACGTTTCTTTTCGTTTTAATAACGTTAAACGTCGGGGCCGGCCTCATTCAGAAAATGTCAGCTTCAAACGTTACAAGAATGCTCGGTTTGCAGGTAAAAGCCGACGTGAATTTTTTCAAATTATTTTATTGAAATAAAACTGAAATTGAAAATACAAACTGAAATATAGATGCACAGAAAAAACAGAAAAATAAGACCATCACTGGGAATCGAACCCAGGTCCTCGGTAATCCGTACCGCGTGCTATACCGCTACACCACTGATGGTCAACGGTACCGACCCGAATTTCCCTATGCACCTCATATCTCAGCTTGTGTTTCTTACTTAGTCACTTAAGCAGCGACGCTAGCGACATCTATGCGTAAAAGTAAAAATTTGGAATTGAAATAAAAAATACAAAAAGATTCCAAAAAACCAATCTTGAAATAAAACTGTCGGGGAATTCGCGTGTCTACAGCGAGTGAATGTCGGAATAAGGGTTTAAAATAGCTCAGGCTTTTTTGCTGACTGTACTAGTTTTTTACTGTTGGTACTTGTATTGTCATTCGCATTTGGACATTTGCATTTGCATTTTGGACGACCGGATGGCTAAGTGGTTAGAGAACCTGACTATGAAGCTTGAGGTCCTGGGTTCGAATCCCGGCCGGGGCAGATATTTGTGTGAATAACACGAATGTTTGTTCTCGGGTCTTGGATGTTTAATATGTATTTAAGTATGTATTTATCTATATAAGTATGTTTATCCGTTGCCTAGTATCCATTGTACAAGCTTTGCTTAGTTTGGGACTAGGTCAATTGGTGTCAAGTGTCCCATGATATTTATGATATTTATTTATTTATTTATTTATTTACGTACGAGTACCTACCCAATTAACCAATTTTTCAAAATTCCCACTGTACCTATTGTATATTGGAATGCTGTATTCCACTAATATTATACGAAAGTTTGTAAGTCTGTTTGTTTGTTTCTTTGTTACCTCATCACGTGTAAACTGCTGAACCGATTTAGATGAAATTCGGTATGTAGATAGTTTGAGTCCCGGGGAAGGACATAGGATTGTTTTATCCCGGAAAATTGCAGAGTTCCCGCGGGATAGCGATAAACTAATTCTACGTGGACGGAGTCGCGGGCAACAGGCTAGTGTAGGTATTGGAATAGATTTACCCGACTGCCGCCGACCGCGGTTATGTATGTATTGTGTCCATTTCTTTTGAGCTCTCTGTTTTTTAAATGGCTGAACGGTTTTAAAAATGTGAAGTATAATTAGATTGGGTAAGACATGGGTAAGACCTCAGTAATATTTCAAAATGGCGTCAACAACAAAAAATATGGAGTCAAAAAAAGATAAAGTTTGTTTGTTTGAAGGGATCTCTACCAGTCAACCTTTGTTCAAAGTCGTGATTAATTAAAAAAATCCCAGTAATGGGTCCCGACTGGTCGCATCTAAGTAATTTAACGGAGAGTTCTAGACTATCTGCTAGAGTATCTTTGTCCTTTTTTTTAAGGTTTTTCTAAGATAGTCGGTTTTTTTTTAAAGTTTTTATAGGCCAGTTCGATTTTTGATTTTTCAAATTATTCCACTCGAGAATTACCGCGCACAATCAATACGAATGTTTTCAACTCCTTTAATTACTTTACTCTCACCTCAGAAAGCAATTTACACCGCCTTACACCGCGAATAGAAGATAAAACTTTCCATTAAACAGGACTTCCAATAAAGGATGTGTAATGAGACAAATGAATATTAATTGTCTTCCTGGTAATTATGGGGTGACGGGAGTTTACCCCTGACGGGGAATTTAACCCCGGCAAAAAGGTGCCAGTCGAATCATTTGATTCTTCACTATACATACCTCAATTGGGCGTTTTCGTGTAAAGATCGTCGTATCCTACGATAAGAGCCACTATCACCATAGGGGCTTTTAGTTTTTATTGTAAAATTGAATTCTACACGTCAAGATACATGTTTATAACTTAAAATTATAATTTTAATATTTTTTATTAAATAGTAAAAAATAATTTAAAAAGCCACAATTACGTATATCTCACTTCTAACGCGGAGTAAAGCCAGAAATACGCTGCTGTCCTTATTCGCCGTGCAAAAAGGAGCGACGCGGGCGCGAGGAGGGGGCGCAAGCGCCGTTTCTGCGGTACTCGGCGGACAGCGCCGGAAGAGTGGCGTGCATTCGTAATGGTTATTTAATTTGTAAGATCGTCTTTTTTTTCATTAATTGACAATGAAAACAATAAAACGAATCGTCGAGGACTTACACTAGTGAAAATAGTTACAAAGGATGGCGCTGGACAAAAGAAGTAAACACCAAGTAAATATAGCGAAATTTATTTATAAAGTTTTTTCATTATTCAGATTCTATTTATTACTTATTTTAGGTTTACTTTTGTATTATATATATTTTTAGGTTACTTATTTATATATTTACATAGTTTAATGAAGAAATTCACACAAAATGAAGTGGTTAATATGACCTAGAATAAAGCCCGAACGGCTACTGCGATCTTCTATCGCGTAATAGCTCAATTTTATTTGTATAGGAAATGTGTGGCCACAATTTCGGTAGTGTCCTTTTTCTATGTACGAATTATGTTTTGTTGAATTATTGCTTAAATATTCGCTTTTTAAAGATATATTTGGGTGATTTACTAACATTGCGGCTTCATAGAATGAACAAAATTGCTTTTTGATAACAATAATTATTTTGAAGGTGTGACTTTGCATGTCTGATTTTTGGGTTTTTATGGCACTTGAGGCCTTTTTCGCTGTATATTTTGGCATTATTATATCTATTTACCTTCTAATTTCTTGTCAGTCGGCCAATAGGCTAGAATATTATTCTCTTATGGTTTCTTATAAAATTCGGTATGGTTTCTGTGACTGTTTTATTATTAATAATGTTTTGCCTCTGCTATTAATTTCTAACTATTTACAGAAAAAATAAAACGAGAAGTCTCACGTAGAACCTGAAAAGAACAAGATCTAGATTATTTGTTTAACAATCGGGACCATATTTTAGAGAGTGTAAGTTAAGAAAATAAAGATTACCTAAGCATATTTTTTTAAAGACATCGTTTCAGTATTTCTTATTATTTACAGACTGTCACCGACAACAACAGCGGGTTTGATGTTGAAACAAACCAAATTAATCGAAGATTTTTTTCAGAGCTACAGCACATAAATAGAAGACAAATTGATGAAGACCGAATTTTAAATAAAACGAAAAAAAAATATTGGTGATATAATTTTGAAAACTTTCCAGGAGCAACACCGAAGTTTTTGACAACTTGAAAACGTTTAACTTCCTGCTACTGCTGAATTGTTTTCGCCTGATGACATCACCGAAGAAAAAACTGGCGAAAATGTAGAATGTGCAATGATTAAAAGACAATTTTGGAGTTTAGCTCAATTCCGTGTCAGAATGAAAATTTTATCCTTGTAGAAAAACAAAAAGAAACCGATGAAGTTCTAGATGATATAGTTATGGCGAGAGAAGAAATTATTCATCATTTTTTCTTCGACGATGACATTATGCAAAAATAATTCAGTATGTATAGGTAGTAGCGAGAAGTTGAAGGTTTTCAAGTTTACAAAAACTTCGGTGTGACTCCGGGAAAGTTTCCAAAATTATATCACCAACATTTTATTTTTTCGTTTAATTTGTACAATGATGGCTACTGCTTTTTAATGCATCTGAGTTTTATTTAAAATTCAGTCTTCATCAATTTGTCTTCTATTTATGTGTTGTAGCTCTGACAAAAATCTGCGCTGCGATTAACTTGGTTTGCTTAAACATCAAGCCCGCTATTGTTGTCGGTAACAGTCTGTAAATATTCAGTCAAAGTCAAAATATCTTTATTCAATTTAGGCTATAACAAGCACTTATGAATGTCAAAAAAAATATTTCACCACATTAAGAAATAATGAAACGTTGTCTTTAAAGAAATGTAGTTAATCTTTATTTTCTTAACTTACACTGTCCAATATTTGGTCCCTATTACCAATTAATATACTTAGTTACGATTTTCGCGACGACTAGAAAACAATAACGACTTATATAATAAGGTAAGCACGGACCCTATAAAAGTGAATAAAGACAAGTATCTTTGTATCAATCAAAAAATAAAATAAAAAAAAACCCTGAAGAATTTCATGACTTTTTTACAACGTTACCTCATGAGAAAGGAGGTGTTGCTACTGCGGATGATACAGACGATGAGAAAGAATAAGGAAAGATCCCCAATGAGTACTGAAGACTGAGTAAATGATAATGTGCAATTTTATTTTTATATTAAGAGCGTAGAGAATATTTTGAGTTTCAGAAGTTAAATATTTATTTTGCTTCCTTAAATGGGACTTGTTTTATTTTAAAGAATCACTGTGGCTACGTACCTACGCTTTATGATTTAAAAAATCTTAGAAAATAAAAATGAAATATTTTTCTTATTTTGCCACTTCTTTCTGTATTACAAGAAAAATACTAAAATTAAAAAAATGTTGAAACGCAAATATTTTAACAACTACAATTTGGTCCTAATGGTAGTTGTGGCCTCGAATTTTTCGACGATAAAAGGCACAATGTAGCTTATGGCCCTTTAAAACTCATTTAGTCCGACGAAAAAGGATTTAAAGGACAAAATCTATCTATAATGTATCATTAAGAACATAAATTTTGTTTTAACAGAACCCTAGAACCCTAATACACATTATTTAATTGCAAAATTATCAATTCGCTACTTATATTTTGAAAGAAACACAAAAATGCTTCTCCTGAAAAGTGATCATTTTGTAATTGTGGCTCTTATCGTAGGATACGACGAGATGTTCATTTCTTTTTTTTTCTATTTTGGAAAATCAAGAGCACAATCGATTCAGATAGTTAAAAAATGACCCCATTTTTTCATTAAAAAAATTCATGACTCAGTTTTGTTACACCCATATACTGAGTGTATGAAAAAAAATGTCACAAAACTGACATATTTTTTGAGACATTTTTTAAACTACCGATTGTGCTCTTGATTCTGAGTAGGAAAAGCCATATTTTTTCCAAATTTAGGGACACGAAAACGCCCAACATGAATGAAGTGTAAAGGGATAAAACTCAATTTCTTATGGGAGGAAAGTTCCAGTGTCCAGGGGGCCTACCACGCTCTCTTAATACGATCCAGTTTAGGCTCTAAACTGAACTGCATCGCTATTTCGTACCACAACGTTACTTTTGCGATTCAGTTCAAGCACGGTTCAGCGACAGCGATACAGACATTTTCATTCAATCACTTCAAGCAGTTTTCGTACCATGACGATTAACTTGAGTGGGCATTGAATCGCTTCAGTGTCAAATTTAGCGATTCAGTATAAGTTACTCGTTCTGTCAATTCTTTTGGAATTTTAAGTGTTTAACTTGGAATATTTTTAAATTTCAAGAACTTTTAAACTTTTATTCAAATTTTATAACTCTTCATAGGTACTCACGACATTGTGCTTCTTAACTTCTCATTGAAAAAAACTAATTTTTCAGTGAGAAAAGAGACTCGTGGATTAGTGACAGCGTAAACATTTTATTTGAACACGGAATGACATAGAGTTATGGTTTTCCAAAATAAAGAGGTTTTAGTATACAATATTTGGTTTGCATATAGCGGCATCCCTTTCGCGACTTAGCGTTTCAGTTTCGGACCAGAGACAAAATCGGTCTTTCATTCACTTGTAAACCATTGAGACTCAGCTCTGAGAAATAAACGTCGTGGTACCAATTTCGACGATTCAGTTTAGGTGCCTAAATTGCACTGCTCTGCGTTTGAATCGTTTATGAAAAGATCATGGTAGGCCCCCAGCTGTAATCGGTACCTAATTAACAGTTCCAAAACTCTCCAGAGTTGCGCTGGAATAGCAAGTAATTTAGTAAATAGGTATACCATTAAAATAGCTGCTGTGAGAACACGTGGATGGTGATTGAATATCGTGATTTGTTAAAAGCATTAAAGAAAGAAATAAAGAAAAACATTTATTGCTCATAAAAAAAACACATACCTACACACACACACATACACACATCACATTACATTAGTGAGTGTTTATTGTGTTTATCGTTTTAAAAAATCACCCCTTGCCAGTACCTACCACCTTTTCAACACCTTTCGACGGTTTTGCATAACAGTGATTGTTCTCCTTGCTTCTTTACATCCTTTTTTATGGGAAAGGGGGAAAACGAGCAAACGATCGCCTGATGGTAAGCGATTAACGTCGCCCATCGACACCTGCGACACCAAAAGAGTCACAAGTGCGTTGCCAGCCTATTAGGTAGGTTCTACTATAGGCTTTTTAGGTCTATATATATTAAGAACGTTCAAATCAGCGTTATGATGATTTTCATAATCGGACTATGATGTTTACGTAGATTGGTACTGGAACAGGAATTTGGTAAATAATTTTAATCGACTTAGGGGCTGTTTCACCATCCATTGATTAGTGTTTACTGACGGTTAAATATGATGCCGTCTCCGTCTATTCGAACAAAACAAATAGAGACGGCATCACATTTAACCGTCAGTTAACACTAATCAATGGATGGTGAAACAGCCCTTAAGTATCAAATTTCTTTACTCAGTCCACTATTTTATGTATAATATAGTTTGGTTAAAAAGCCGTGGTGGCCTAGTGGTTTGACCTATCGCCTCTGAAGCAGAGGGTCGTGGGTTCAAACCCCGGCTCGCACCTCTGAGTTTTTCGAAATTCATGTGCGGAATTACATTTGAAATTTACCACGAGCTTTGCGGTGAAGGAAAACATCGTGAGGAAACCTGCACAAATCTGCGAAGCAATTCAATGGTGTGTGTGAAGTTTCCAATCCGCACTGGGCCCACGTGGGAACTATGGCCCAAGCCCTCTTGTTCTGAGAGGAGGCCTGTGCCCAGCAGTGGGACGTATATAGGCTGGGATGATGATGATAGTTTGGATGGAAATATTGTTGTGGTTTTCATGAACAAACCTTTACCCACATAATAAATCTTCAAAACAAAATTTTACGTTCGAAAATTCTACAGCGCTAACAGATTTTAATGCTCATTTTGTTTTGGTTATTCATTTGAATTAGTTATTTTAGCGATTCCGTGAGTTGGCCGATAGTTACCACGCTATAAAAGCGAGCAAATTTTATTAATGCAGAGCACGGCAGGCAAACGCCATGTTTATAGTGATTTTACAAATAATAAGCTTCAGCGATTTAGGAATCTAAGTATACACAGATATAATTTCTCTCAAAGAACAAAAACAATAGTAGTTTATATGTAGGTAGTCCATTGATATTTATTGTTTATTTATTGTTTTGTATTAGTGTGTACCCATATATATGTGTAGGTATTTATTTATATATCTTAGATGTATTATTTAGGTTAATTTAATTTTTTCGGTCCTTTTATCTTTCCATTGTAGTGTCTACTCTTGTTTCTGTTGTCCTTTCAATCGTTCAAAGGTTAACTGGAAGAGATCCCTTCAAGGGATAAGTTCGCCTTTGTACATCTCTTTCTCTTGTTGATTGTAATTTTCATATGTTTAATGTACAATAAAGAGTTACAATACAATACAATACAATTACTTTGCTCACCCTATAATAGCACGTTTATGCAAGAAATATGTTTCGTGCAGTTCCTCCACCTCCACACTGTAAGAACACACACAAATCACACAAACCAATCTATCACCACCACCACACTACACTAACGCATTTCGAACTCAACCAGAGCTTATCTTCAGAGTAACATAACCGTTCACCATGCTACCAGATGATCTTTAATTGACTTAGTACCATTTGTGATAGGACTTTAAAAAACATTGTAGGTTAGCTAAGACCATTTTTCGATTAAGGGAACTGTTTGCACAATATTAGGCTTTAAAGTGCTAAATTTTGTAAGAGTCAATTAAGTGTCTCTCCTTTTACTTGTACAAGCTAAACGACGATTTTAATAAATGTCATAACCTTGTCTGATTGTACAGTTGAGTTCATAAACTTGTGACCAAAAATTTTATCAAAAATATCTGAACACGACTCTAATTTTAACGGCATAGAAGCGTGTTCAGATATTTTTCTCACAAGTTTATGAACTCGACTGTACTTATACATGAATACTGGGAGCTACTTCCACTTTAATAATAACAATAATTATAGAAGTTTTTATTCACCACCACAAACAAAAAATTACAATACAAGACAGATAACATTATTAAGTGAGGCAAAATGGACATGAGACTCAGCGAGGTCGCTGGTTTTCCAACCAAACTAAAAACTAACTTAACTACTACGGTCTACTTAAATGAAACATAACTTGATCATTCGCAATCGTATAGCAAACATCGGCGTGGTTTATTTAGAAAACGATACCCCCATCCAAAATAACAACATCACTAGGTATAATCAATATCCATGTCTGGCTTACTAAATTAATTAGATTCCAAATATTCCAGTCGTAGCGTAATTATTAATTCAGTAAGTTAAAAGTAGTCAAGCATTCAGGCATGAAAATTTACCAATCTACTTTCGGTGTTATGCGCTAAAACGGGGCACATTAAAAATGCAGCCGATTTAATGCGCAGTTACTCATGCGATGTATTTATTTAAACGGTTTGTGCACTCATTCAGGGTTCATTCTAACAATTATTTGAGTTCTTTGTATTCAAAATGCTTTGGTTCCCTTTTTATCACACGCCGCGTATCTTTGGGATATACTTGTATAAGAACTTAGGTCAAACCACCATGTTGTATTGTGTTGTGAATTTTTAACCCCCGACGAAAAAGAGGGGTGTTATAAGTTTGACCGCTATGTGTGTCTGTCTGTGGCACCGTAGCTCTTAAACGGGTGGACCGATTTGAATGCGGTTTTTTTTATTTGAAAGCTGGTTTTCTAGCGATGGATCTTAGATATGATTTATCAAAATCGGTTCAGCCGTTTCAAGATCATTTACCTATCATTCTTTGGTTATTTTTTTAGCAAATGCTTATTTATATCACCGCGTGCCTTTCGTAACTTGCACCACAACAGTAAGTAACAAAACTTTACGACTTTAGTATCGACTGATTTTTACGATACACCCCAAATTGAGTTTTATCGCTTCGGATATACGGCGCTATGGTAAAGTAGGACCTAGGTTATTCGGGGATTTAGGCCCTATTTGTACAAGTACCTAAAGGAGCTGTTTCCTAAACTATTATTGAATGCGTTTTTATAAGAAACCCTATATAAATAACCTAACCAACAAAAAGTTGCAAAACCCCCGAATTTATCACTTCAGAGTTAAATATCTCAAAAAAGGCTGAACCGATTTTGATAAAACATGTCTAAGAACCGTCGCTAGAAAACTTGCTTTCAATTAAAAAAACCGCATTCAAATTGGTCCACCCGATTAAGAGCTACGGTGTCACGGTGTCAGACAGACACACACAGACACACATAGCGGGCAAACTTATAACACCCCTTTTGCGTCGGGGGTTAAAAAATAGTGGTGGAATGAAAAGGATGTTGACCCGTTTGCAAATATAAATTCGTTAACACTTTGCAAGCACATGTTACCTTTTTGAATGACGGAATATGGCGTTATCATCATAGGTACCATCAGCCAAATATGTGGTCTACCACCCTAAAGTTGATAATCGTTTGCATGTTATAAAACAATAATGCCATTAGACGTGTCTGTCAACTTGAAAGTTCGACTTTAGCGACATATTCATTTGATAGGAACTTGTTTAAAAATTGATAGACCACTTATTTGGCTGATGGTACATCTTTTTATGCACATGAAAATACGTTTTTTATACCGTTACCGCGTTTATTTGACAAACATTTCCTACCACTATCCCACTATGCATTGCTACCACCATCTTGCTCGCTAATCCTGCCGTGAAGCAGTGCTTGCACTGCTGTGTTTCGGCGTGGAGAGTAAGACAGCCGGTGAAATTACTGGCACGTGAGGTATCCCATCTTAGGCCTCTAGGTTGGCAACGCATCTGCAATACCCGTGGTGTTGCAGATGTTTATGGGCGGTGGTCTCTTAACATCAGGAGACCCACTTGCTCGTTTGCCATCCAGTCGAATAAAAAAAAATTGTTGCCAACATTAAAACCTTCTATATCATTTAAAAGGCTTAAGTAAACAAAATTTATTCATTCATAAAAACCTCAAGCTTTTATTCCCCATTGTCTGCCGGTCTAACCCATTGTGTGTACCAGCTTAACCCAGCTCGTCATTGTAAAGGAAACCTCATTCATTCAGGACTTAAGTCCATTTTAGTCTGTATTTGCGTGGCTGATAGCCGGGACACACTTGGTGGTTTTTGCTGCTATTAAAATTATAGGCGTTTATTCATAACAGTTATTTACTTAGAGCTACTGAGAGGATCATCATCATCATCCCAGTTTTTCTACTGCGGGGCACAGGGCTCCTCTCGGAATCAGAGGGCTTGTGCCGTAGCTCCCAAGCCGGCAAAATGCAGATTGGCAATTTCAATCATACAATTGAAATACTTCAAAGGTGTAGGTTTCTTCACGAAGTTTTCCTTCTCTGTTAAGGTCGTGGTCAATTTCAAATGTTATTCCGCACATTAATTTGGAAAAGGTCAGAAGTGTGAGCCTCTGCTTGAGAAGCCACAGGTAAAATCAAAGCACTAGACATTAGACTAACATGACCATGGCCCAAGCCCTTTCATTCTGAGAAGAGGCCTGTGCAGTAGTGGGACGTACATAGGCTGGGATGATGATGGTGAATACCAAAGTTTAACATGTAAAGCCGAGTTTAGACTTGCGAGAAAAATCGTGCAAGTTGCATTACATTGCGGTGCTCGATTGACCACTAAACCTCGTTGGCTTTACGGCCTCGCAATGTAATCCAGCTTGCATAAAACCGACTCCAAAAAAATAAAGAAATAAAAAAATGGAATCGACTACTAAACCCTTGAAAATATTTTTCTAGGTACCTACTAGCTCGAAGTCGGTCACTCAGCACGACCCAGCAGGATGGATTGAAACCCATAGTATGTAGGTGAAGTAGACGACTATTGTTCCATTCCTGCTGGCTCGTGCTGAGTCACCGACTTCGAGCTAGTAGGTACCTAGAAAAGCATTTTCAAGGGTTTAGTAGCCGGTTCCATTTTTTGTTATTTTTTTTGGAGTCGGTTTTACTTTTTTGTTAAAAAATTTCTTTATTTCTCACTTTTTAGTGATTTGTAGCCAAAGTACATCTCACAACGATTCCATTAAGCCCAAACACGGCTTAGTTACGTTGTTTTATAACAGAGTTCCGTTGCCTACCTTCCGGCTTCAGCATCAGATCAGTTCGAAAGAATCATTTAATTAAAAAAAATACTAACATTGGAACATAGAATCTCCTCCTTTTTTTGAAGTCGGTTGAAAAAAAATCTTGCAAGTCTATATAAACTCGGCTTAACCTTGATTTCAAGTCGCTCTTTGGCTCAGGGCAGTCAAAGCACAGTCGGATCTAGATTTACGATCTTAGTACTAGTCGGTAGGAACCAGTGCTTCAAACGCTAGCGAGTGATACACTTCTGCTTTGAGCTTTATATAGCTCGACTTGAGCTCTTTCGGTGTACTCAGTTCTTGGATGGATCGTGCGAACGAGAGCTGTTTGAACTTTTTAATGTCTTTCAGGAATGACATTTTATGCTGTAAACATGTTTATAGCTAAAGGACTGATATATTAGGTACCTTACTAATATTTTGTTAGTCTACTAGAATGGTACTCGATTTAAATATTATATAGGTACCTACGGGTTGATTAGGGAGACGTAAGCATGATCAACTCTCCCAGATTTTTTTAAATCTTTATTTCTTATTTTTTGATATTTTTTGTCTGAGATGCCATTTGCAATATTACACACCCTATGACACTTCGACAGTCACGACAAATCTTATAATGCCTCATATTTTGTTCTAAAATGCAGAGAAGACCAAAAAAACAAACATCCATACATACCCACATATACTTAACTCTTCTTCGGACAGTCGGGTAAAAACAACTAATTTGACGATGAAAAAAATAGTCACTTCATATTATTATTATAATACACTTCAAGGTAGGTATAAAGTTGTTAAAATAATTGAAACTGGCCATATTTTGCGCCGTTATCGTTTCCAATAGCAATATCGTTCCAAATTTAAGCACCGAATTGCTATTGGCTCGTTTATATTCACGAAATCTCAATACGAAACGTCAAATCTAATTGTGTCATCTCAATTTCAAATTACGAACGTTTTTGTGTAGTGTCTTTTCCAACCTCGACATTGGCGGAATCATCGATAGTATCGATGGAGCTATACTTGCAAGAATTGAATTGAAATTGAACGTTTTTGTGTTTCTATATCACGCTATGCTGGTGCTCGAGGAGATGGTTTCATTACGAATGGGTGGGTTAGACAGGGATGAATATTATTTATCAGCTGGATATGCCGGATTTATTGCTGGTTTTGACAGCTATTAGTTTAGCTTGTGTAGCTGTCAGTTGTGGCACTTGCAAAGGACTATTAAATTTTGTACGGGGTTAGAATCGGTTTTGCATGAAATACTTAACTAATAGTATTGAATGTTCTGTCTCATATCTTTAAACGAGCAATTAATTCTGTACCTACATTTATTGATATATTTATTTGACATATGGGGGTTTTCGGAGACAACCAATCTAGCTTAGTCTCTATAGAAAAACGCGTGCTTTCGAGTTTTTGTACGTTTTTCTTGAGACTTAATTCCACGCGCAATACGATCGGTAATTTTGACAGCTCTGTTATCAGCGTGGTGTCAGCAACGCTTTCGACGTCTCCCGAATCACCTAGTATAAAGAACAATAATCAACAATTTAAATATTTTCCATCCACTCGTAAAGTAGCAGGGAATTTAGGAATCAATATTTCAGTGTAACCTTGGCCTTCAAAAGCTAGAAAGTTCCAAGGGCAAGGGAATGTCGTGAGGGCTGCTTGAAACACTTGATCATAGGTTTTGTGGACCCTGAAGGGTATTTAGGACAAGGGCTCTTCTCGTCGAACAAATAAGGGTAGGCGGCGATTTATTTGAACGAGTTCTTCGAAAGAGCGATGCTTTTAAGAACTAGCACTGATAGTCCCTGAGCAAAGCCGCGGACGGACGGACAGACAGACAGACAGACATGGCGAAACTATAAGGGTTTCGTTTTTGCCATTTTGGATCCGGAACCCTTGAGGAATTTTTAAATTATGCCACGTAATCGTTACTAATAATAACACTGCTATTCGCTAAACGGCCATTTAATTTTTGTCAGCAAGACAATGACATCTTTATAATCCGTTGTGACATTAAAATTATACCTAGGTATAACAACTGTATTCAACCAACCACAAAGGCGATCTGTGGTCCAGAGTAAAACGTACTCTCAAACTATTCAGCCATTTTGTAAGTTACCTAACGTATTACTGGCTTCCATCCCCCCTTTCGGGGGGGTAGTAATGCAACTATTGATTGAAAGCTTCAACTCGAGAGGGATTACGTAAGCTACAAAATGAGGAGTGTCTTAAGCTGATATAAAGGAGTTTAAGGATGGGAAGTGGAGACGAAAGGAATCGCACAATTTTGGATAATTTTCTGAGTTAAAAAAATATTTTATAGATATTAGTCAGTCAGCTAGATTAGAAAATATTTGCAAGATGTTAATTAAATAACTGAAAACCAGAAAGTAGTTCGCTCAGAATCGAGAGTAGAACCGATTACTTACACTATGTTTTAAATTAAGTTGTGTTTGTGTTTTTAAATCCCTTTTTTATTGTGCCCAGTCTAAAAGTTAGGACTGCAACAGGCGCCAATTAAATATATTAGCGGGGTTGCATACTATTTCGATAATTTAATACTGGCCGGTTTGCTATCAATGTGTGATTTTCTTCTAAAAACGTCAAAGCCCAACTGACAAATACAAATTATGAGTGTAGAGTAAGAAATTAAGTAGAATTACTGACTTAGCAAAACACACGAATATGTTTTAAAATAATTAAGGTATTCAAAAATAAATGCAATCAACTAACTTTAAATGAAAAAAAAAATTGGGGTATCTGAGGTTTTCAGTTATTTAATTAACACCTTGTATATGGACACACATTTTTTTCTTTTGTCAATCTTAACAAAAATGACAAAGATGAACCGCTTCAAAGTTTGGAAGAGTGACGTGATGAATTAATAATAACATAAACTCTAGTTCAAAGTGACTAAAATAAACTACCAATTTGAACAGTTTTTCATAGTTTGTTATCATTTGGAATCATTATCATGTAATATTGACAATGAAACTTTATCACGAGTGATTATTTATGTCCAGAACTTTCAGATACGGAATTACATGACATAAAATTTCAGGTGATTATATTTTCCATCGACGTTTTGCAAAAATGCCTTAAAATTATATTCATCAAAATTATTATACCCTGTCTGTCATCTCCGTCAGTCTGAATTGATAGAGATTATCTATTAATATCCAGTAAATATTATCAATAAAAAATTATAAAATGAAAATAAAACAAAATAAATTTCATTTCCACCAAACGTCGTAGGTCGCCACAGACAAAGCAATTATCTTGTCTCGGGAAATTACATCGGCGGGCTGGCAACACCTGGCGTTTAATCTCGCAGCTAGTTTTATTGTGCGGGCAACCCTGACACATAATTAATCGGTCGCGCCATCTGTCAACGCAAGACAGTAATTTGTCAAAAGGAATTTATACATGGTGTTTATTTCTTATTCATTTTCTAGAGGCCTGTTTTATTTATATTCTGTCCCATTTGTGATTAAGTAACAACGCAGACGTTGTAATTGTCAATTGTAGCTTCATGGCTACTGCATAGAGAAAGGAATTTAGAAAGAGATAGTCTATTGATATGATTTTCTACCGAGTAACTTTTTCGTTAAACGAAATTTGTTCCAACATCAATAATTTCGAGGCTGTCCGTTGTATATTGAGATTTTAGCCAAATTACGATCATTAAACCAAGCTACTTGTTTCGCTGGCAGAATCGCCATGTAGAGTATGAGTAACCCCAGTGGGCAATTTTTACCGCGCCTAGTTCAAACGCGAATCTCATTCAGGCTGCAGGCGAAGTATTCGGCTTTCAATTTTGCTCGTGCCGCGGGATCCAATTTATGCATCGGGATTTTGAAGAGTAAACGATGTTGTGGGGTGATATAATATCGAGTATATAAGCAAAAGAGTGGTAATACTGGTTATATAGTTTTTAAGCTCATAAGCGTGCGTGGCATTTTCATAGATATAGCATAGTTCTTTCCTTTTTCATTAAAAACAAAATGTAACCTACTGATCTTGGAGAAGTCAACAGAGATCAGTTCTTAAAAAGAAAAAAATAAAAAGAAATTAAAATAAACAGCAATCTGAGTGGCTTATCATTCGTTTTTCAATAATTTTCAAAACAAAAATTATAGTATGCATCTACATATACTCAACGAGCTCTAAACGACGACATCCCACTTAATGGGTCCCACTGAAAAACAGCGTTGCGGCTTGCCGTAACACTATGCTGAGTGGGGTCCACTTTATACTATTCTATGTTATTTCTATTTTTTCCATCTAATGTATTTTTATGTGTATCGAATATGTGTAAATAAATGTTTCTCTCTCTCTCTCGCTCTAATCGGGTAGGTTATTTTTTTCACACGACAAGTGTTGCTTTTGGACCCTTTCGGTGTGTAATCCTAAAACTACAATGTTTAATTTTTATCTAAATATTTTGTCTAAAAATCATAGGCCCCAGAGTCCCACTGTGCGTGGTCGTTGACATTGATTCTGTCGATGCGCGTGCGTTGCACCCGCGAGCCTAAAATAGCCAGCGGCGGAATCAGAATGTCTAGATCCGAACCCTAAGCATACCTAGGACGTAAAGCTAAATATATCTAGACCGGTTAGATGGGAAGTGGAATGATGGCGTTTTAGGTTTGAATATGGGTAAGAGTGACGTGTTGCTTGCTATGTTAGTGATCTTTTACCAAATGTCATAGACAAAGATCATCATAAGAATCATCATAATTATATCATAGTGGAAACCATGGTGAGAAGATTTTGGGTACAAACTTGGACCACCTCTGACTTTTTCGAAATTCATGTACGAAAATCACCCGTGTGGTGTCGGGTTAGAATTACACCTCTCCATTTCTCCCGTGGATGTCGTAAGAGGCGACTGAGGATATAGGTTAAGGTATACCGTAGGCGACAGGCTAGCAACCTGTCACACTATTGTACCGTTTTTGTCAAACTTAAAACAAAAAATTGCTAAAAGTGGCTCCGAAGCGGTTACGTTTCGTGTGCTCTGCCTACCCCATTTGGGAATACAGGCGAGATGTTTGTGTGTTTGTGTGAAAATCACGAACTCTATGATGAAGAAATAACATCGTGTAGAAACTCCCTTGATTCCTTCAGCCTTTGGCCTCTTGATATGACTCGACCGATATAGGTAGGTACATCGTTATTATCGTAGGACGTCCACTGTTTAGCATAGGACATAAGTATACCAAATTTCAAGTCAATCCAACGACTGGAAGTTGGTCGAGTTTGACTTGCAAGATTTGATTACAGACAGACAGACAGACAATGAAACTAAATAAAATCTTGTAAATATTAATAGAAATTAAAAATATTTCACATTCTTAAACATTAAAACACAAAAATATTACAAAAGACCTAGCTGCAAAGTAAGGAAAATGAAAATATACGTTGTGTTATAAATGAACATATTAACTGACGGATAAATGTGATACCGTCTCCGTCTATTCGAACAAATCAAACAGAGACAGCATCTTATTTATCCGTCAAATAAATTTCATCAATAGATGGCGAAATAGGGGACAGTGTCACATTAAAACAATACATTATTTAAATATCACTGCAGACTGTATTATTAAACAGCGCTATTGCGCATGACTGACTGCAGAAAAACGTAGCGTGCACTTTTTAATTGGGCTGCGATGGCCGCCCCACTGTGCATGCAAATATTCAACGCGCTCACCTTTTTCCTATCAAAATACACAGTGGGTTACTGAACGTTATTTTTTTTTCGCATTAAAAAGGGTAGAATAATATAATAATAATATCATGGGACACTTGACGCCAATTGACCAAGTCCCAAACTAAGCAAAGCTTGTACTATGGATACTAGGCAACGGATAAACTACTTATATAGATGAATACATACTTAAATACATATTGAACATCCAAGACCCGAGAACAAACATTCGTATTATTCATAGAAATATCTGCTCCGGCCGGGAATCGAACACGGAACCTCAAGCTTTGCAGTCAGGTTCTCTAACCACTAGGCCATCCTAGGTGAATTTTTGTTTCAAATTATTAAACTTTTTATTTATTTAGTAAAACGTGATCGTGTTGAACGTGTTGGTATTTATATACCAAACTGATCAAAATTGATGCCTATTCGTTAAATCTGCTTATAATTAAATACAACTTCATATTTTATAGTAAATAGGTTGAAAGTAAAAAAGAGATAAAGAATCCTAAATCTCAAGAATGTCCGACCCCGCGTAGAAACCAAGAGTCTAAAATTTGCTATGATAGATAACCTAACCAACCAAAAGTCGGAAAACCCCCGACTTTGTCACTTCAAAGTTCAATATCTCAAAAACGGCTGAGCCAATTATGATAAAACATGTCAACAAACCATCGCTAGAAAACCTGCTATAAAATAAAAAAATACGGTGCCACAGACAGACAGACACAAACACAGACACATAGCGGTCAAACTTATAACACCCCTCTTTTTGCGTCGGGGGTTATACGCATAAAAGCCTTTATGCCGTCTGTCCATGCAACAAACAATCACAAACAACAATGGTCTATAAATAGGCCGGTCTAGATCGTCGAATCAGGCGCAGCTGTCGACCGATGGTATCGCGGCGCGATAGAGAAAGTTGCGATATGGGACTGCGGCCCGAGAAACAAGCTTTAGCGGTTTTATTTGAATATTAGAACAGTGGTTTCCAACGGGCACGGCTCGATGGACATAAAAACATAAAAGGTCAATTCAATTCAAATTTAGGAAAAATGGCTCCATCAATTTTTTGATGATTCTGCCAGTGTCGAGGTTGACAGGGTGGAATAAATCTCTCAACTTGACGAGTGAAATTGACGTGACACACATCAAAAAGCTCACTTTTTTACGTTATTTTGCTAAATAAATATCTATGAAAACATCATTTAATGGATTTAAAAAAGTCATAATATACAATACAATACAATACAGAGACTCTTTATTGTACACCAAAAAAATAAAGCTGTGTTAAAAATAAAGTTGTGTTAAATACTTGTGATGTATACATGTCATTTAATAATATTGTAAATCTGTTTTAAAAAAATATATATATACCTCGTTGAGTTTCTTGCCGGATTCTTCTCAGCAGAGGTTTTTCCGAACCGGTGGTAGATTTTTTTTGACATTCATAAGTGCTTGTTGTAGCCTAAATTGAATAAAGATATTTTGACTTTGACTTTGACTTTGACTTTGACCAGACATAGTAAGCGATACAGAAAACTGATACACAGAGAAAAAATTACAAGGTGAGCAATACGCGGCCTTATCGCTATAAAAAGAGTTAAAAAGAGTTATATAAAGAGTTTCCAGTGTTTTACTACGCATAAAGCTCATTTCTTGGAGAAATTAACTTTACCCGTTGAATATCTCTTTAAGTTAATGGAAATCAGAAATATAACGGTTTTTTTTTATTTGACTGGATGACAAACGAGCAAATGATTCTCCTTATGGTAAGTGATCACCACCGCCCATAAATATCTGCAACACCAGGGGTATTGCAGATGCGTTGCCAACCTAGACGCCTAAGATGGGATACCTCAAGTGCCAGTAATTTCACCGGCTGTCTTACTCTCCACGCCGAAACACAACAGTGCAAGCACTGCTGCTTCACGGCAGGATTAGCGAGCAAGATGGTGGTAGCAATCCGGGCGGACCTTGCAAAACGGTGTAGGTATGTAACGAATTTCAAAGGAAAACTATACGATTTAGGATTCAATTTAGTATAGTGTGATCACAAGCTACCATTTTTAACCCCCGACGCAAAAAGGGGGGTGTTATAAGTTTGACCGCTATGTGTGTCTGTCTGTGGCACTGTAGCTCTTAAACGGGTGGACCGATTTGAATGCGGTTTTTTTATTTGAAATTTGGTTTTAGTTTTGAACTTTGAAATGACAAAGTCGGGGGTTTGACAACCTTTTGTTGGTTAGGTCATAAGGTTCCTAAATGTTCCTGGTTAGAGTTTCCAAGAACTGGATAGTGTAATAAGTGCTTTAGCAGGATTTACAATTTAAATGAATAATAGTCAGTCAAAACATTAAACAATTTGACGCACCATTTTAATATAAACCCCTATATTGCCCCTATTTGCAGGTGGTAGGACCTTGTGCAAGGTCCGCCCGGATTGCTACCACCATCTTGCTCGCTAATCCTGCCGTGAAACAGCAGTGCTCGCACTGTTGTGTTTCGGCGTGGAGAGTAAGACAGCCGGTGAAATTACTGGCACTTGAGGTGTCCCATCTTGGGCCTCTAGGTTGGTTGCGGGTGTCTATGGGCGGTGGTGATCTCTTATAATCAGGAGACCCACATGTTCGTTTGCCATCCAGTTGAATAAAAAAAAAATATTGCACGTGGCTCAACGTTTCGCAGTATTTAGGTCAACTGCAGAAAAAAAGGAAATTCGGTCGTTACCAGATGTTAGCTAGAATCGCAGTGAATCCTGCAAATGAAGCTTTTAGATCGCTAATGGAATTTCCGTGTTTGTCATGCCAATAGATTGAGTGAATTTGTGCATTTGCAGGAACTAGGAAGCAACTAATGTAGAACAGAATAATATAAATTGTTATAATAATAAGAACTCCAGTTTATTAAAGTAACAATAACAGTAAATTAAATAAATAAAACAAAAATTAATCCATATCCATCCGCATGGTACTTGGCCCAAACGTACCCATTACTCCAGCGGCATTGCCCCGTTGTATGGCCAACGAGACCCGCTGGACCAAGTACGACCCGAAATGGGGGTCACAAAGGGGGGGGTTATAAAATAGTGGATCATTTAGATACCTAATAATATTTTTTTCATTTGTTTATCTGTCACATCACAATATTGTCACTCATCAAGCTTAAGAATTTATGTATTAGTTTATAGATGCAGATGGCAATGGATCGACAGGCGTGGAGAAATGGAGAGGTCTATGTCCAAAGGCGGGCGAGCTAAAGGCTGCTATGATTATGATGCCGAAAAGTTCTCGAATGGACCGCGGATCAGCAAGCGCAGCGTAGGACGTCCACCAACGTGATAGACGGATGACCTGGTTAAAACTGAGGGTCCAAGGTGGATGCAGGCCGCTTCCAATCGAAGCAACTGGAGGTCAGTGGGAGAGGCCTATGACCAACAGTAGACGTCCTACGGCTAATGATATGATAATGATGGTGATGAATTAAAAAAATAACTTTAATTTTTTTTTTCTTGTGTGTTATACTGCTCCACTTAAACGCTGCTATGAAATGATGATAATTAATTTTAAAAAATATAACAGAATTGATAACCTCTAAAGTCGGTTAAAAATTACATTAAATTTGTTTTTTTCGCGTATGCTACACTGCGCTGCTTAAACGTCACAAACCGCCAGCCGCCTGTCACTCGCGCCTCAGATACGATCGCAGCGTTTATTTCCGCTGCCAGAAGAGAAACAAGAGCAGACAATGCGATGGCTCGAATAGCTCTGACTCAGACAGTACGCCTTTTAAGTTTTAACTTAACGCCATAATGTAACTAGTTTGTATGTAATGTCGTTGTTAATTTGGTTGCTATATTGGCACGTAGAGGCAAAGGTAATTAATATACTTACAAAAAAAACCTCAACACCAACATATTTTTTACTTATTTTAAGTTGGTTTATTGTATTTTCTGTTCAAATACTTTGTTTATTTCAAGATATCGACATTTTTAGAAGAAAATAAAACTTAGAGTCAAACGGCCGATGTTAAATTAAGTATCGAATAGGTATGCAACCTAGCTAAAACATTTAAGTAATCGGTGCACGGAGTCGTAGCTTTTTAAAATGGGTACAGTAAAAATGCAAATTGAGTTTTTTTCAATCGAAATTTAGTTTTTTTAGATTTTTAGCTAAGTTTTAATAAAATTGGTTCAGCCTTTTCTTAGACATTGAAATGACAGTTGCAATTTTTCAACTTTTTAAGATTTTTATTTATTTGTATAGAAAAATTATATGTTTATAATTACTGTTTACATTAATGTTTACTTGATTGGATAATGATTAATAATAACTCCAATAAAATTAAAATTAGCAGCATTGTGATGTCATGATGTTCTTTGAGTCAAAAATGCATTGACAGTCAAGCGAGTGTTTAACTTCGGTTTACTCTTGAGGGGTCTCTAACAATCTTTAGAAACTTTACAATGTCGTTTGAGAGGGGAAGCCTCGAGCGGTTCTTTTGTAATGTGATGCTAGTGTATTTCTATCCGATGCTATGGAGGGTTTCGTTTCTTTAGGCTCTGTTTAATCGTACTGGCTTTACCGTGTTGCCACGATGTTTTTAAATATGCGAAAAATATGAAAAGGTAACGCTTAATAAGTACTTTCAACGAAAATTGGTTTCAACATGATCGGGTATACCGTTTTTGAGTTATTGCCGAAAAACTGCGCTTCTCAACAAAAGGACGTAGGACGTGCCGTGAAGATACTTATTTTTTTTTGTAATGGGTACGGAACCCTATTTTGGGCGTGTCCGACACGCTCTTGGCCGGTTTTTGATGCTCTGCAATAGCTGACGTGTCCTCCCAGCATTACACACAAGGCACAATAAGAGCTATACTCCTATCACATGGCTGCAATGAACCCTGATAGCATTAAGCCGTGTGTCGTGATTGCGAGATTGCAATTACCGCCCTTACTGTCCCGCTTGCAGCTGAATTGCAAATTTGCCAGTTTTGATGAGCGTCGCATAGACTGACTGTATTTACTAGGTGCCGATTTTTAATGCCACACTAGTCGCCCGTCCCGGCTTTCATCATCATCATCATCATGTCAGCCGAAAGACGTCCACTGCTGGACATAGGCCTCCCCCAAGGCTCTCCACTCAGACCGGTCTTGTGCTTTCCGCATCCACCGCGATCCCGCGATCTTAACCAAGTCGTCGCTCCATCTTGTTGGAGGCCTACCGACAGCTCGTCTCCCGGTCCGCGGACGCCATTCGAGAACCTTCTGACCCCATCGGCCATCAGTCCTGCGAGCAATGTGCCCCGCCCACTGCCACTTTAGTTACGCAATTCTTCGGGCTATGTCGGTAACCTTAGTTCTACTGCGGATATCATCATTTCTAATTCTATCCCGCAGAGAAACCCCGAGCATAGCCCTCTCGATAGCCCTCTGAGTGACTTTGAGTTTTCTCATGAGGCCCATCGTTAGCGCCCACGTCTCAGATCCGTATGTCATCACTGGCAAGACTTTTGACTTCAAACACTGCGGTAATTTGGACAGATATAATGATGAAAATTAAAGGTAATGACCACACCACATTATACATATTAAGATGTACATTCTTATTCTGTTATTTTATGTAGATTTTTAATTTACTTCGTTTTGCGTCTCGAAAAAATTGCCGTGTTTGATAATACTTACAGAACAAACATTTTGATTTTACGTGACGTCTGTGAGAAAAAACACCACCAAACTTAGGAAACCCAGTGGGAATATAGTTGTTAAAATGGTGGTAAAAACCTTCTTTGAAAACAGTAAACTCTCCACTACCTATATTTTATTCACGTTTAATTTTTCTAATTATAATTAAATATCCGTAAATTTTTGTGCTCATAATTTTGTGCTTTGTCGAAGTTTAATTTATCGACACTTTCGTTTCAACCTTTTCAAATAAACGAAACCTACATTAATTAAGTCCTTTCAGTAACATCATCCCCTTTGAAAAATCGAAAGCACTTCACTAATTCGATATCCAATACTGTGATTTTTTCGTGAGACTCCTTAATGTCGCTTAAATAAAAAAATTGCCAACTTCAATAAGATGGATTTCACAAGAATATTTCTGTCGATGATGTGTTTAATATAATTTATTGAATCAGGCGTCACTTTGCGGAGGTCCATATCAATGAAATAAAAGAATTTCTTTGCTCACCCGCGACCTTATGATAACTAAGTTTATGCAAGATAGGTATCGTGTTCATGCAGTATCTTGCATAAACTTAGCTATCATAAGGTCGCGGGTGAGCAAAGAATTTCTTTTAGTTCAGTGTTTAGTATATTAAATACTTGGCTTGGCTCTTCTAACTCCTTACACTCTTGACAGAGTCATGCTTGTTGGATGAGGATCGGTAGGGAACCTTCATGACAACTTTCTTGGACATATGGTGTTGTGATTTCCCTTTGCCTTCCACACCGCAGTGCTGGAGTCTGGACTTCGTAGTTGGCAAGAGGTAGCACTGCTGCCCACTCACATCAGACGACCAGATGGCCTAGTGTTTAGAGAACCTGACTACGAAGCTTGAGGTCCCGGGTTCGATTCCCGTGTCGGGGCAGATATTTGTACATATGAAAAATACGTATGTTTGTTCTCGGGTCTTGTATCTATCTGTAAAATTATATTTATCCGTTGCTTAGTACCCAAAACACAAGCTTTGCTAAGCTTACATTGGGACTAGGTCAATTGGTGTGAATTGTCCCGTGATATTTATTCATATTTATATATTTATCTGGCGCCTTAGTCACGTGTGATTCTTCACGTCTTCCAATATTTTGCATCTACCAGTATCAATCAGAATCAGGATCTCCATTTTGCCAACGGACTTCCAGGCGGGAAGAGCGTCTTCACCCTTATGTAGATAGTGTTCTGATGCCCCGCACGAAGCGGTTTGCTTAATCTTTCATAGGGTGACGGCACCAATCATGGACATGTTAAGCACAGTAGTATCCAGTAATGGACAGCAAGGATTCAATGCCTTATAGCTCACCATTCGTGAACTTTACCGGTTATGATCATCAATTATTTGTACATAAGTGTTATTAGTTTTAGAAAAAGTAGCGTCCGTTTCTTAATATTGGGTTAGCGGAAAAAATATTCCACTATTGGTTCCTGTCCATGACTGGTGCCCTCGTCCTAATGCGAACTGCTAAGGAATGGAATTCGCTCCCGTCATCTGTATTTCCGCATAAATACAATCTAGGGCTCTTCAAGGCTAGAGTGAATAGGCTGTTACTGAATCAGTGAGATACACCTTTGGCCTCATCTGCACTTAACATCAGGTGAGATAGGTCAATCACTGTCAGCGTCATATAAAAAAAATATCTAGAGTTGATATTTTTTATTTTTATTTGACTGGATGGAAAACGAGCAAGTGGGTCTCCTGATGATAAGAGATCACCACCGCCCATAAACATCTGCAACACCAGGGGTATTGCAGATGCGTTGCCAACCTAGAGGCCTGAGATAGGATACCTCAAGTGCCAGTAATTTCACCGGCTGTCTTACTCTCCACGCCGAAACACAACAATGCAAGCACTGCTGCTTCACGGCAGGATTAGCGAGCAAGATGGTGGTAGCAATCCGGGCGGACCTTATGAAAATATATGAAAATACTGTCATTAATATTTATTTTTATACTTGTTTTATTTTGTGTACTTATAATATGTAATTTGCGAATTAGTGAATAAACGTTTCTATTTCTATTTTATTTTTAAAATACGGAGAGCTTCTTAAAAGTAATTGCGACTTAAACCCTCAAAAAATATGACCTAATCCTTAACCTAGCTACATGTAATTCTCCCAGAATGCCAGATAATAATGTAATATGTAATTAAGCCATAAAAAACATTATTTTAACAAACAAAGCTTTTGATCTTGTAAAGACGTTTCAGTGTCATTAAAAACGGCTCGTAGGGAGTTAATTCGAGAGCCGGGCTTAGTCGCTTTGTTACAAGCAGCGGGTTCCTCGAATAGCTCTTTATTCTTTCATATTTTACTAAAGTCCATATTTTTAAGCATTTTGCGCTATTCTCGGGGTTTCCTTGCGGGATTGAATCAGAGTGAGGAGATACATAGAAGAACGAGGCTTACCGATATAGCCAAGCGAATTAGCACGTTGACGTGGCAATGGGAAAGACGAAGAACATATTATTATGGCCATTGGGGCAGAAAAGTTCTCTAATGAAAACCGCGGATCGGCTAGCGCAGCTTAGGACGTCCACCAACGAGATGGACGGAGGACCTGGTTAAAGCCGCGGGTTCACGGTGGATGCAGGCCGTTTCCAAGATTTGCACAGCTGTTTCTAACGTAAAGATTCCGGGGATTTGCCGGATTCTTCTCAGCAGAGGTTTTTCCGAACCGGTGGTAGATTTTTTTTGACATTCATAAGCCTAAATTGAATAAAGATATTTTGACTTTGACTTTGACTTTGATAGTAAGAACCACGACTCCATTTTTGGGAATTTCCGTGAATATTTGGTAAAATCCGGTAATTTCAATTCAACTGTCAGATCTATGGATTATTTACCCTTAGGAGGTTAAGTGTGCGAAGCCGCAGGTAAATTCTATAGGCATGTAAAAGACACTGCAAATCCAACCACAACAACGCTCTGCAAACAAAAGATGAAGTAATTGTGAATTGGGCGACCCACTCGCAATCAGGCCTAACGCTGCCGGCGCGTCATTAGCTCGGGACACCACGCGTGGACGAGCTCGGAGGACAGCCGTCTTATCATCCCAGCCTATATACGTCCCACTGCTGGGCACAGGCCTCCTCTCAGAACAAGAGGGCTTGGGCCAACCCGAGCCGTCTTATGGGGCCAAATAATAGGGGCCAACCGCTTGAACTTGGTTGAGCTTGGTTGAGTTCGAAACGCGTTAGTGTAGTCTGGTGGTGGTGATAGATGGATGTATGTGATTTGTATGTGTTCTTACAGTGTGGAGGTGGAGGAACTGGATGAACACGCTGCATAGACTTAACTATCATAAGATCGCAGGTTTTTTTTTATGGTATAGGGGGAAAACGAGCAGGCGGATCGCCTGATGGTAAGCAAAGTAATTCTTTTACCACCAGTGATGTAGCGGTATAGCACGCGGTACGGAATACCGAGGACCTGCGGGTTCGATTCCCAGTGTTGGTCTTATTTTTCTGGTTTTTCTGTGCATCTATATTTCAGTTTGTGTTTTCAATTTAGGTTTTACGGGATGACCGTAAAAGTAAAAATTTGGAATTGAAATAAAAAATGATTCCAAAAAAAAAACCAATCTTAATTCTATTACTTCAATTAATTGATGATCATAAAGGATTTTTTTTTAAGGGTTGGAAATTCCTATGGCTTAGCGAACTATCTAGCCAATTTTTGTCTTCTATAAGAGCAAAGTCGCGGTGAACCTAGTGTAGGAAAAAATATTTATGTAAGTAACATATAGTTACAGTTCGTAACGTAAGCTATCCCTAAATATATTACCATTTTAAATTCAATATCAAGGAAGCGAATTGACGGACGGGACATGAATTATTATGCTTATCCGATATTTGGACCCGATATTTATGAATATCACCCATAAATCAGAGAACGTTGAAGGTAGGAGACGAATATTAAATCGCAGGTTGATATTTTATTCGACCTTGCTTTCACGGGATCCATTATTTATTTTGAGGACATCCTTCAGGCGTATCTAGGTCGAATTGATACTAAAAGGCAACATAACAACGTGCTTTTACTTTTGTTGGTTTCTATGATATGAATCAGAAATGAGGAGATAGGTAGCCAAGCAATTTTTTTTCGGACGAACTGTTGCTGTTATCCTCAGATGATTTTCACAGCTTACCGGAGAGAGGGAGCTGCCACATGGGCGGCTCAGCAAGTGGTAACTAAGCAAGCTTAGCTAGTTGAAGTAGCAATGGGCACGGACGGTCGTAATAGTACGGACACAGATGGCCGTTGAGGCCGAAAAGTTCTCGAGTAGAGACTGCGGCTAGCAAGCACAGCGTTGGATGTTTACTGGCGAGATGGACGGATGAACTGAAAAAATCTGCAGGTTCACTTTATAAAAAAACCGGCCAAGAGCGTGTCGGACACGCACATTACGAAAAAAATAAGTAATATTTTTCTAAGGATTTCGTATTTTATACGGAATCTTCCAAGTTTAGGTATATTTTATACCTTAGGCTGCTATTTACTCATAAACTACTAATAATTCTCAAGAAAACTTAGCCGTTATAGTTTTCCTTGAAAGTTTGATATACTTACTATCATCAAGAATTTTCTAAAAAAAATCCACCCACCGGTTTAGACTTTAGAGGGGGGGACGCTCGATTTTAATGAAAATTGGCACTTTAAAGTTCAATATTTTGCAAAAAAAACACTGAATCGAAAAATCGTCGTAGCAAACCCCTAATGGTTTTAAAAGACCTATCCAACGATACTCCACACTATAGGGTTGGATGAGAAAAAAATCACCCACACTTTACGTCTATGGGATACACCCTAAAAAATTTTTTTACTGTTTTATTGTACCATTTTATTGGCATACTTTACATATATATCCGTGCAAAATTACAGCTTTCTAGCATTGATGGTCCCTGAGCAAAGCCGCGGACGGACGGACAGACAGACAGACAGACATGGCGAAACTATGAGGATTCCGTTTTTGCCAATTTGGCTCCGGAACCCTAAATAGTACAAAGAAATCCGTAAAGTACGTTAAAACACTTTCTAATTTTTATATTTTAGGGAGCCGTCAGTCAGTACCTACCTAGGTATGCTACTTCAATTTTTAAATGGCCGGTATTTATTTGTAATCATGAAACAAGACAAAGAATACTAAAACAGGCTCAAAAGACGAAACTGTTTCTTTGTGCTGTCATTCCATTTATAATTTATAAATACCAAATATAAACGATACATTGAGACCTTGTCCCAATTCCTTAAACAGTGTGGCCACTGAATAACCAACGGCAATAATTTGCCGAGCGTGTCACTTAAAATTAGATTTGCAAGTGGATACGTGGCCTGACCACATTTAAACTCTGTAACTTCAAAATCATAGTTGAAATGCAGAGTTTCCCGAAATTTCCTCGCAATATTCCAAGATAGTTTTCCAAAGAGGCAAACCGCAAACATACGTTAACGTAATACTGCTTTTTTCAGGGATAAAAAAAGCCTACGTTATTATCTGGAATACTGTAACTTTCTAGTAATTATCGGTGGTTCTAGAAATAGCCCTTAATAAGAATAAACACAAAAATGTTTCTCTATACATTTGTATAAATAGATTTGAAAGATTAATTACTGACTGGCAGACTGACTCATCAAGAAAAAAAAAAGAAGAAGAAGAGTGCCGGTACTATTAGTGATCAAGTGCGGGTAGTTCGAAGGACTCGCGCTGCTAGGCAGACTTGACACCCCACACTTCAGTCTACTCGTGACCACGGCAACTGTAACGTTGCCGAAACGTCGAGGTAAATATTACCTGTGTAAAAATAGCGTGATAAGTCCCGTATATGGTATTTTGACTATGACTCATCAACGCTCAAATCAAACCCTAAGCTGATATTTTGCATAGGAGCTTCTCTTTCTAATTACAAAGAATTCCCTTTCTGCGTACAGGGTATAAAGCTCCGTTGCCACCCATAATGTGTGAGAATGTGTTGTGAAGGATGTTTTTCATGAACCAATAAAAACGCTTCGTTTACCTCGCCTCGCTCCGCTCAGCTGTTTCCACCAGAGATGTGCTGTGCGAGGATGTGTACGAGTAAATGAAGCATTTCTATTGGTTAGTGAAAGACACATTAGTCGCAACACAGCCTCGCACATTATTGGTGGAAACACAGCTTTAGAAAGGAACTTTCAAAATTTCCAATTAATTAAGAATTGGGTAGTTTGGGGAGGAGAATTTTGCTCAGCTGTGGGACAGAATAGGCTAACAATAACAACATAACTGAATGAACAATTCTCCAACATGGCCGAAGCTATATCACACTAAATTAGAAATCATGTGACTGAGCAGGTGGTAGGACCTTGTGCAAGGTCCGCCCGGATTGCTACCACCATCTTGCTCGCTAATCTTGCCGTGAAGCAGCAGTGCTTGCACTGTTGTGTTTCGGCGTGGAGAGTAAGACAGCCGGTGAAATTACTGGCACTTGAGGTATCCCATCTTAGGCCTCTAGGTTGGCAACGCATCTGCAATACCAGGTGTTGCTGATGTTTATGGGCGGTGGTGATCTCTTACCATCAGGAGACCCACTTGCTCGTTTGCCATCCAGTCGAATAAAAAAAAAAAAAAAAGACTTGCTTTTTAAAACTTGTCCACTTTTGACGAAACAAGGTCATTTTTACAACACAACTGACGATAAATCGTGAACCAATCAATAACTTTGGTCAGGTCAACGCCCTCTAATGTATTTAGCGATCAAGGCTTCCCGCCTCGTAATCTGAATAAAAAGGTTCCACTATAAAGGTTTTTACAATAGAGCCGAGGTGTGAACAAGCAGTTTTTTTTAAAAGTCACTAAAGCAAAGGTTTAGGCGTCAAACATGACATTGTGTTTTTGCTAACATTTTTCGTGTACGTTACATAAATAAATGTTTAACGGGACGGTAAAACACGAAGTTTGGATTTTGCATTTCGTAGTATAGGTCCAGTCCCGGAGTCCCGGATCCAGCCCAGATATTACTGCATGCTGTGTACATAGTCGTCAAATGGACACAAATGTAATGCCCTGATCACACGTACCGAGTAGAGTGGCGAGAGAGTGTCCTCGGCCGAGTGCTCGGTTCGTGTGTACTATGTGACGAGTTCTCGGCCTAGTACTCGGCCGAGCAAAATGGCGAGCGAGCCACTCGGACCCTGGTTTGTTTACTAGGCCGAGTGCCCACCCCCGCAACTCCTCTCAGCATACCCCGCGCCGACTCGCTCGCCACTCGGCAGGTATGAACTCGTTCACTCGCCACTCGCCAGTCAGTAGCGTCGTCGTAGCGAGCGGCCGCGCAACCGCGTATTGGCCACTGTCACCAGGAAAATCAAAATGCGTGTAAACACCTACTCGCCCACCCTATTCTCTCGGCCGAGTACTAATTTGCTGTCTCGCCATGCTACTCGGTACGTGTGATCAGGGCATAAGAGGTGCCAGAAATACCATTTCGTCTGTATTTGCGTGCCCGCTATTTACAGCGTCTTTAACGGTTTAAAACGTATCTTGTTCATAATTACTAAACTGTAATGGATCAAAATAAACTGGAAAACATTAAACATCAAAAAATATTAACTTACCCTTCTGATTAACTCATCGTATCAACGTTTTGAGAAGAGCTTACCTGAAACATGAAAAAATGGTATTATGAGATGACAAATAAATATTACAGTGCTACGTGGACCCTGCTAGGGCAAAGCAACAACTTAGACTTAACTTATTCTAGGATTGATGCTAATATTCATATTTTTACTTAATTACATAGTGTCATTAAGTCAAATCACAGAAATTACATGGTATCAGTTTAGTCCATCATTCTGGTCAGAATGATGACGGAATGACCGCGCAGTAGTAACCCTAGATAACCTTATAGTAACCGTAGATGAAAATTAAACCGCAGAAAAAACCGAAAAGGAAAAAAAAACCTTTTTCTCCTTTCTCTCTTAATAAACGTTAACCTAGGTACTATTTGAAGTCGGTGCCTCAGCACGAGCCAAGAAGAGAAACAGAAGCCCATCAGGTAGACGACTATTGGTCCTCTCCTGAATACTCCTGATGGCTAGTGCTGAGGCACCCATTTGAAACTAGTACTTAAGATTAAGGTTAAATAGGAGAGAAAAGATTTAAATATTAAAACTTTATATTTTGCATGCCATTATAGTTAGCTAAGGGGCTGTTTCACCATCCATTAATTAGCGTTAATCGACGGTTAAATGTGATGCCGTCTCCATCTATTCGAACAAAACAAATAGAGACTCCATCACACCTAACCGCCAGTTAACACTAATCAATGGATGGTGAAACAGCCCCTAAGTGTGTGAATAATTTTATTGCTTTAAATATAAGACCATTATAACCAAGACTTATTGCAAATAAATGAATTATAAATTATGAAAGGAGAGATCGTAGCTTCATTTTGTTGGAGGCCTAACTACCGACAGTTCGTCTCCCGGTCCGCCCAATTATTATTAGACTTTAATGATCTACGTAGACAAAGGCTTCAATTACAATCAGCCCTTGTTCCTTTAGTAGGTTAAAAAGAAAAATGGCGGCGTGATCGTAAAAGGACTTTTTATGAGCCATCAGCAGTTCCGCATCGCCCTCGATTTGGGAAATTTATCGACTGAGGTCGATCCAGTGACGGCGTTAAATTTCGTTTAACTGATGCTTTAGGGGTTCATCAATAGAGCAATTATTTGCCAGTAAAGTTTACCACTAAACTGTTCCGGCCGTTCTTACGTATGGACCAGAAAAATGCTGAATATTCTACACTTCGTTCCTATCCCAAGAAATCTTAAGTGACTCTTTTTTTTCGTACTAAAATATACCTCGTTGAGTTTCTTGCCGGATTCTTCCCAACAGAGGTTTTTCCGAACCAGTGGTAGATTTTTTTTGACATTCATAGGTGCTTTTTATGGCCTAAATTGAATAAATAATTTATTGAATCAGGCGTTACTTTGCGGAGGTCCATATCAATGAACTAAAATAATTTCCTTGCTCACAGGACCTAAAACAATTTGCTTGCAGGAAATTATTTTAGTTCTAAATTGAATAAAGATATTTTGACTTTGACTTTGACTATTTTTTTCTTGCTAACAGTAAACGTCCAAATTACATTTTCGTACCAAAGTTCAAGTCGATGCCATTAACCGTTGAGGAGTTTCGTGCTGCGGAGACTATCTTGATCGGGCTACGAGAATTTGACTACCGGATTAATGTATTGTTATTAGACCTTACATAATTATGCCAAATTTTGTTTCAATCTACCACTGGAAGTGGATCTGACGTCTAAGGTTTTAAATATAACACACTGACAACGGGGTAGGTGAAAGTCAATAAAAGTTTGTAAAATCCTTAAAATATTGCATGGGGACAATAAAGTTATTAGTAACCGAACCTTCAATTTTCATTTTTTTAAATTACAATGGGAACCATCATCCAACATTTTAGCTTTATAGTCTAGGGGCCTATGAGAGCTATAGAGCGGAGCTTGGAGTGGGATGGATTGACCGAATCCGGAACACGGTGCTGCGTTCTAAAACACGCGTTGTCGATGTTGGTGCAAAGACTGACAGGTTGAAGTGGGACTGGGCTGGCCATGTCAGCCGAATGCACCCACTGCGGTCGGCTAAAACTGCCACTGAGTGGGTGCCACAGGACGGATGGCGGCGGGAGGATAGGCCCAGACGGAGATGGCGGGTCGACCTGCATGTGTTTCTAGACAACTGGCCTCGGGCTGCTTTGGATCGGGAGAAATGGAGGACATGAGGGGAGGCCTTTATCCAGCAGTGGGACATGAATCCAGGATAGATGTGGGATCGTTGGAAGGTAAACAAACTTTTAGAACAAAAAGTAAAAAAAAAAGTTTATTATAAAAATTAAAACTATTGATGTATAAAAGCAAAGACCAGAAAACAGAAAAGATTATTTGCGCATAGGCTCACCCGATCGTAACTCATCCTCTTTCACTCATTTGCTCGTCTCATTCACTCTACATTAGTCTTCAGTCATTCGGTCATTCGTTTACATCAAATCATTCTAACATGAATCCACCCTCATTCCCACTCGATACTCGTAGTAATAATAAGGGGCCAATATTCGGGTCAGGCTTTGATGAGTCAGTCCGACAGCTGGCATTATTTTTACATATGCAGATGAATATTCAACAATGCTAGGTCACAAGCACTCTAAATCCATAGAAGGAAGATTTGACGGCCACCTTAATAGGCAGACCAATGAGACAATGCACCTTAATAAGATCATAGCTGTTGGTCTAAAGCAGCATAATTGAGAGATTTATTGCGATTACGCATACCTGAAATCAGCGTTTGCAACCCGGCAAGCCCAAGATGAAAATTCCAGAATATATGACAAACTTGAATAAAGAATAAAGAAATAAAACAAGGAAATGAAAGAAAAAAGAACGAAAGAAAATAAAGAAAGAGAATCATTTACTCGTGCAATTCAAGGAGAAGGTTAGAAGTGGCCTGCATCCCCGCTAACCCGCGGCTGTAACCAGGTCATCTGTTCATCTCGTTAGTGGACGTCCTACGCAGTAACTACCCGGCCTCAACTGCCATCTGTTCTCCTTTCTATATGGCCTGCCCATTGCCACTTCAACAAGCTTAATTGCTATCTTTAGTAAAAACTACAGCATCGCCTTTGAATGTAGCCAAAAATAAACAGAAACTAAAGTTGGCATTTATTTGCAGCCAAAGCAGCTCATTTGCTCACGGAATATGGTAATAAACTTTGTGCCTCACCATCACGCGACACATCCGCCACAAT
The DNA here is from genome assembly GCF_025370935.1 of Choristoneura fumiferana. Taxonomy (NCBI): domain Eukaryota; kingdom Metazoa; phylum Arthropoda; class Insecta; order Lepidoptera; family Tortricidae; genus Choristoneura; species Choristoneura fumiferana. The sequence goes on from NC_133492.1 coordinate 144,076, forward strand.
ACACCGAACCAGGATATCCTAGCACCGGGGTAAAATTACCCGGGAAGTGGGTAAAACTTCCCCGACATCTAATTCTCGATTGCAAAATTTCAATTGGAAAAGTTTGTGATGCAGTCTGAAGTATTGGATATGCTGGTGTGTAACTTTTATATAGGGTTGATTTAACTGATATTTTATCTAAGACTAGCTGTTTCCCGATAATAAAAATAGATAAAAACTATCTTATGTCCTTCCCCGCGACTCAAACTATCTGTATATCGAATTTCATCTAAATCAGTTCAGCAATTTAGACGCGATGGGGTAACACACAAACAGACTTGATTTTTTTGCATTTATAAGTGGTATGTATTAAAATAGTTATTTATGCAACTGTATCGTAATAGGGGTCCTTAAAACACGAGTGTGGTTCATAAAAGGGACACACGAGTGTTTTAAGGCCTTATTACGTACAGTTGCGTACAATATTTTATCTACATGCATTTCCATATATTAAATCCTCTATCATGGTGTAGATAAAACTTTGTGTTATAATAATAATAAAGTGTGTTAATATTTCCAGATAGATCTAACCTAGGGCTCTTTAAGGCTAGAGTGAATAGGCTGTTACTGAACCAGTGAGATACACCTTTAGCCTCATATACACTTAACATCAGGTGAGATAGGGGATACCGGGTTAGTTAAATGCAAAAAAAATTGCGGACTATAACCACGGGGTTTTAACTCAAATAAATTTATAAGACGTTTGATGGCACCTTGAACATTGATTCAATCAACACAACAATAAAAAACGCTAATATTGCTGAAAACCTACGGAACAGAATCTTCTGCGGTATGATAACTCAAAGAAACAAAGAAGAAACTAAATGGAATCGTACGAACAACAAAATTGAACACATAGTTAAACTACGGTTCAGTGAACAACCTGTAATTTACAGCCTCGTCCATTGTTCGTGTAATTTCATGTCGTAAACGCTGTAAAATTAAATGAGTTTATGACAAAGTAGCTGGGTGTTGGTTGACACTTAGTTGCGAAAATAGAATGGGTACTATGTAACGTTTAGTACAAGCACAGTCCGTATCAGCATATTCTGTATATTTGTGCCGCTGTTTTTATTTGTTATGAAATGCACATTTCGTAACTTTATTTCAAATTCGGAAACCTTCTACATCCCCAGCGCATTCATAACTTGATCGATGCAATAAGTGCAATTTACTCGTAGTTATCCCTAATTTTGTTCTGAAAAGCTGTTGTTGTTGAAAAGTTGTTTCTATTAATGTTGACTTTTGTTTGTTTTCTTTAGTTGTTTTTTTTCCAGTTTATTTTAATTAGTGTCTGGATACCTGTAAGTGGTTACAAAGTGGCTCAAATTTTATGGTATTGTTAATTTGTGTGCTAGAATTAAGTGTTGTGTTCATAATATGCTGTAATATACATGTCATGTTTATAGATATATATTGTCTGACACAATGTAAACTGTTATGGAAATAAATATACTGAATACTGAATACATATTTAGTTTATATTGATCTTTAAGGATTGTAAATCTTAAATACTAGCCGTTAGCCTCGACTCCGTCCGTGCAGAATTCGTTAATCGCTATCGCGCGGGAACTATGCAATTTTCCGGATTCTTTCATGGGATTTCTTGGATTTCATCTAAATGGGTGCAGTGGTTTATATATTATATGATATAAGTAGAAACGGGTGTATAATATAAGTGGGATTATCTGTTTAATTTCACCTTTTAGTAGTATGAATCTACAAATGAATGTAGCGCTAAATAGTTAGCTCTGGGCGCCAGATGGCAAGGGGCGCCATTTTCCATTTTCCAGTACATTTATGATGGCACCTTCTGAGAGTGATGTAAGCGGTGTAAACAATCTCGCTTGATTAAGGACTAGAGCTGGCACTGTGTAGAAGATTCGCTAATAAAAAAGGATTCTTTGTAGCCTTGAGACTTCGTAAATAACAAACCTGTATACGCGCTCGACGCAAAACATCTCAAAAACAGCATTAAGTATAGCCTATTACATAACAGTCATCACAAATGCCACTGACACCATAAGGCCATCGCCGAGACGTGCCGCAGACAACACCAACGTAAGCTGACCTTTAGGCGCCACTGCACTTTCCCCTCTGTCGCCAAGTTAACTCAATGACGAAGGGCCGGGGCGTGCCAAGATAAAGTGGACGTTTTTATCAGAGTGACTCATAATGAGTCAGTATGAATGTGTAGGGTGACTAGGGTTTCGGGAGGGACGGAATATTGGGGGAACTGTGAGTCATTTTGGTTAGGTTTCCTGGCGTCCCTAAGTCTAAATTGAGGGGTGGTTTGTGAGGGTTATTTACGTTTATATTCGGAAAGGCGTGTAGATAGTAGTTAGTAATGTTAAGTTAAGTGACATTGCTTGTTCTTAACGAGGTTCTGAAGTGGTTGCAGTGGCGTGGTGCCTTAATTTCTATGATATTACCTAAAAGTTTTACGTCACGTAGTGATGAAATGTGTGGCAAAGAATGTAAACAGTAACTGTGAGATGTTGCATTCGTCTGATGATACTCACGTCTTTCTCAGAAAGTTTTGACAAAAATGTTGACTCCACGCTACTGAGAGACTATTAGAATGCTTGCTGGACATGTTGAGATAGCACGTTCGCTGTCAGGGATCTTTGGTTTTTAATACATCTAAGGTAAACTAAGAACCCAGAACGCTAGTTACATTACAGTCAATTCTAGTATCCAAATAATAATCACTAACAAAATCACTTTATAACAATCAATCAGACAAAAATCAAAATCAAAACGTTTAGGTATAACGGCAATCGCCCGATAGTCTCTGACTGTTGTAATTACCGCGAAGTAAGTGATTTGCGTTGGCAGGCCTCCCACCAGGTGGACTGACTCCATCGTGAGAATTGCGGGCAACCTGTGAATGCAAGTGGCGAGTTGTCGTTCATTGTGGCGTCCTAAGGTGGAGGCCTTTGTTCAGCAGTGGACGTCTTCCGGCTGATGATGATGATAATGATTTAAAACTTGTCCCAATAAAAACAAGTGACATGGTCATCTATAGCTCAAGACTTTCCTGTTCGCCGCGAGTCGATTGGGACCAATTATATGCTGTTTTTAAACGAAACAAACCGTTTGGTGATACTGAGAAGAGGGGACTAAAATTAAAAATTTCGAATACTTTACCTATTACCAACTAGAGTTTACCCGCGGCTTCGTACACGTAAATGATTAGGTCCAGCAGCTGAATTGAATTTCCGGGATTTTTTAAATTACTTGTGGGAATTCCCGAAAATTCTATCTTTGTTTTCATTGACGTTACATTAAAAGTGGTCAAATTTCATGACTCTATATAAGCCCATCGGTTGTTGCTTCGAGATTTTATCCCTATCCCGTGGAAATATTGGAATAAAAAGTATTCTATTTTAATTCAGGTCATAAACTAACTTTTTGCCAAATTTCATCCAAATCCGTGTAGCCGTTCCAGCGTGAAGAACTAACAAACTTACTCAATCACTTACAAACTTTCACATTTATAATATTAGTAGGATAGTATACATATATTAATTCCTCTTTCATTTAATTACTTAAATTTTACACAGAAATAGGCCAGCGTCTTCTTGACCACAATTAAGACTTAACAGCATAAGTCATCCAGCCAATCCTGCGGGACAGTAATACAGTAATACAAACATGATCGATATTTATGTAGGGCCATGTACCAAAATTTCAAATTTCAAATTTATGTATATTTATTTTCTCTTTTCCAGTATCTATCAACGGAATATCGAAAATACAAACTGAGACATGGATGCACAGAAAAACCAGAAAAAGAGACCAGCGCTGGGAATCAAACCCAGGTCCTCAGCAATCCGTGCTGCGTGCTATAACCCCTACACCACCGCTGGACAGGAATCTAGTCACGAATTTTTCCTATGAATACATATCTCAGGTTGCTTATTTCTACTACGCTACTTATGCAGCAGCACTAGCGACATCTATGTTCCGCTCTCATCGAGAGACGTCACACTCTTTCGGAACCAACCGCTCACCCAGACAAAAGATGTCGCTACCAAGCAATCAAATAATGATTGTTTTTTTGGAGTCTTTTTGTAATTTTTATTTCAACTCCAAATTTGTTACTTTTACGGGTATCCCGTGAAACCATATCGAAAATACAAACTGAGACATGGATGCACAGAAAAACCAAAAAAAGAGACCAGCGCTGGGAATCGAACCCAGGTCCTCAGCAATCCGTGCTGCGTATTATCAACGTAATGTTTTTTTTGCACGCATTTGTTAACTTCACCTTGTCTTGTGTATTTAAGTCAAGTCCTGCCCGTCTCGTGTAATGTCTGTACGCTGTGTAGAGATGCAGGCTCAGCATGTTACACCGCACATGCTGATCCTGAACATTTTGCCATATATAGCTGAATGTATATGTACCTTATCACGAATATGTATTTCTTTTTATGGGCAACAAATGTTCTTTCTTCTTTCTTTCTTTCACAATCACCACCACCATCTTGCTCGCTAATCCTGCCGTGAAACAGCAGTGCTTGCACTGTCGAGTTTCGGCGTGGAGAGTTAGACAGCCGGTGAAATTACTGGCACTTGAGGTATCCCATCTTAGGCCTCTAGGTTGGCAACGCATCTGCAATCCCCCAGATGTCTATGGGCGATGGTGATCTCTTATCATCAGGAGACCCACTTGCTCGTTTGCCATCCAGTTGAATAAAAAAAAAAAACAGGCCTGATGGTAAACAAATATGTGAACTAAGATGGTGCACGCTTGCCCAAGAAATGCCCGTTCACTTTCAGAGAACACAAGCTGACAGAGCGAGTATCCATCCTTAGCTGTCCGGATAATAAAGGACGAGCGAAAACGCTTTGTGCGAATTTTATTAACTTAGATTATCCGAAGAAGCTACCAGCTCTTCGGTCCCCAGTGACTTCTACTAACTACATTATGTTCCACGCAGACATTTTACTAAATAACTTGCACTTAACATAAGTAAATATTGAGTCAATTTTTCACTCATTCAAATGTCAGTCGCACAGTTCGCGAGCAATTTGCACTTAACCTTGGCCAAATCGCGTTGAGTTTCGACACTAAGTGACAGAAATTGAATGCGCTCTTAATATTTTTGAAAGGTGTCCTGCTGTAATTTATATAAACTGTAGGTGTGGTGTTTTAATTAATAGCTGTGGCCTATACTTGCTTTGGATAGGTATTTGACAAAATGTAAACAAAACAACGTCAATTGGTGTCTGACGTGTCAACTGAACGCAACAAGAAAGTAATTATTTTCCGATTTGGTAGTCGCCGACCACGGACCGCGTACCGACCATCAAACAAAACACAACATCTAAGATCACCATCGAAATTGTAAGTACTAAGTATTATATATTTCGATGAAGATCACAAACAAACCACAACGTCGATCCAACGGTGTCTTAAATATTGAAATTCTCCCGTTAAGCTATCTAAACATTTACTTACATTTCTGTATTGAAATACACTAGTCTAGTTTCTATTACAATGATAGATAAGTAAAATGTTTAAAATCCTTGAATGTATCCAATTTGGCAGCTGTTTATTTTACATTTAGTTAAATACCTATCCAAACCAATTATGCATGCATAGTGGTTTAACCTATCGAGGCGATACAACCAGATCGTGGGTTCAAACCCCGGCTCGCACCTCTGAGTTTTCGAAATTCATTACATTTGAAATCTACTATGAGCTTTACGGTGAAGGAAAACATCGTGATGCAACCTACACTACGGCGAAGCAATTCATTGTGTGAGGCCGGCCTGGGCCCAGCGTGGAATTGTATATAGGCTGGGATGATGGCCTGTGATGATGATGATATGATGGGATGTGATGATGATGATGATGATGATCAGTAATTATCAGACTGGCCAAAGGAGGGTTTATTTTTCCTGTCGTATGGTTCTTGGTCAAACTAACAAAAACATCAGCTAGATATAACATTCTGATTATTAATTTTGAGACTCCTTATCTACAGCTATAAGACCGGCTTGACATATGAATTGTAGCAAGAAATATTATAAGTTTTTGGTAAAAATTTCATTTTTAATACAAGCTTTTTTTCTGACTGTACTTTTGGTTGACTGTAGGTAATTGTATTGTCACCCAAACTACATTTGCATACCAAATTTCAAGTCAATGCTATTAACCGTTGAAGAATTCCGTCCTGTGGAGACGATCCTGACCGGACTACCAGGATGTCACTACCAGATTATTGTATTGTCACGCAATCTACATAATATACCAAATTTTAAGTCAATCCAACCACTGGAAATTGGACGAATTTAACTTGCAAGATTTTATAACATTTGCAAGATTTATAAGACAAACAGACAGACAGACAACGGGACAGTTGAAACTAAATAAAAGCTTGTAAAAACTACGGCAAATGATGCAGCATATTAAAATAACATCAACAACAAACTCGTTTCAAACGTGGCAACCATTAATGTTGACTCAAACCAGTATTGACAAAACCACTGCAGCTCGCTGCCAGCGGTACGAACACAGCTACGAGCCAAAAGTATATAAGCTCTAGTTTATTGCTTTTCGCGGTAGTCTGGCGCCAGGCGCGATCGATTGCAGAACGTTTTCTTGCTTTTAAGATTATCAGCTATCTGATGCGGGATTTTATGAATCGTGCTATTGCTTTTCTCCTAGCTTGGAAAAATGTTGGTGTATTTGTTGGCTGGAAAAGTATGGAAAATGTGTTTCAATTAAATATCCTGAGACCTTGATATGTTATAGATTTCAAAGTTCAGAACAAACGTCTCTGAAAAACTAAACTTAAGTCTGAAAGGGACCCGGAAACAGAGGTAGCACCCTTAGAGACTTTTGCTAAGGCTTTGAAATTTATAACATATCAAAATCTCATGATATTTAACTGTAACCATATTTTCTATATTTGTCTGACAGACAGCCGGTGACATAACTGGCAATTGAGGTATCCCATCTTAGGCCTCTAGGTTGGCAACGCATCTGCAATACCCCTAGTGTTGCAGATCTTTATGGGCGGTGGTGATCTCTTACCATCAGGAGACTTAATTTCAGCTTGATACGTAAAATAAAATATGGTTTGATAGACGGACCAACGATAATAAAGTAATTATCCCATAAGGGTTCCGTTTTTGGCAACTAAGATTTTTACTGATTTATAGTATAGTATAGTATAATACATAGTTACTACATACTTTCGCACTTGGTCCGCAACAACTACCTGGTACAATAATTATATTCAACAAAAGTACAAGTTAGGTACGATTAAAACTAACGATTCCTTAAACAAACAAATGGAACCCTTTCTAATTACTCGCTAATGAAGAAATATGAAACGGAAAGAAAAAGGGAAAGGCGAAAAACGTTTTCGTCGAGATTTACCGAACAAAGTGTAATTAACAAAAAGTAAGTGCGAAATTCGGATGTAGCTTTTTATACTCCGTCTTGGTGATTCATGAGAGCGAAAGAGACGAATTATTTCGGTTTTTGCGTGAGTAATAGAGAAGCCCATCCCTCGGTTCCCATTCGGTTACGATTCGTGCCCATCGGTCCGGGTGCATGCGGCAGACATGTCCAGCCCAGTCCCACTTCAGCTTAGTTTAGCTTAGTTAGCTTATAGGAGCAGAGGCAGACCCAAGAGGAGATGGCGAGACGACCTGAGCGCTTTTCAGCTCGATTGGCAGGTGCATGCCCAGGACAGGGAAGAGTGGCGGAGAAAAGGGGAGGCCTTTGCCCAGCAGTGGGCTAATACAGGCTACATTAAAAAAAATAGCGAAGCGACACTAAGCTCGTACTGTAATTGTTTTCTAGGTTAACTTTGCGCTACATTTTCCTGCTACCTTTGAGTGAGGTGAGGTATACACACACATCTCCACTGTTAATTTAAACAAAGACCCTAACGTCCACTTGCAGTGTTTTTAATCTAGGTTTAAGTGGTCTTAAGTTCTGTCAGATCCATACAAGAACTGTCAGTTTAAGCCTTAAATCGAGATTTAAAAAAGCCTACACGTTGTCCTAATAGCTACATAATGAACAACAACTTGCCACCTGCATTCACCGGCTGCCCGGAGAATTTTTTATGATATCGATCCACCTGGTGGGAGACCTCCCAACGCTCTTCTGATTCGTAGCCGCCCCCAACCAGAACATTAAAATTTCTCACCCAAGGGATCTTCGAACGAAGTGGCCTGTATATTGCCGTATCAACTTATATATAGCTATGACGGAGACTCTCGTTTTTCGGCAAATTTTCGTATTCCAGTAGTAATCTTCACGTTGAAACACAGCAGCACTAGCACTGCTGCTTGACGGCAGATTTAGCGTGTAAGATAGTACAGACAAATCCTCACACAAGTAATTTGTATTACAATAACAAAAAATTTAACCGACTACAAAAAACCATGAAAATAATTTTCTACCAGTCTGAAGTCCAACAGGAGTGGACCTATATATAAAATATAGTCATCTACCTCACTTACGCACTTTATATCGGGCTTCAATCACTCCTGCTGGCTCGTGCTGAGGCACCGACCGACTTCAGACCAGTAGAAAATTATTTTCATGGTTTTTTTGTAGTCGGTTATTTTTTTGTTATAATTTTTTTCTCACTTTTTAGTTGAAATAATCCAAGATACAATAGTTTTATTAAATGCTCGTCACCTTTTACGAAAGATTGCTTTTTCCGATGCAGAGACTTTCATTATTGAGGAGTCCTGGTGCTTCACCACCCGTTTGACCATATGCATTACGAGAAGCATAAATTGCTTAGCAACTGTTTCAACCCGTGAAATAGGTACTTGTTATTGAGTAATTGAGGTCAACTGTGGTCTTCGTCATCAGTTCCATTTCACCAAGTGATGATTTTCAAGATCAAGTGCACGAGTTACTACTAAATATATCCAATTTACTATTGTCCCTACAACATTTGAAGAGTTCCCTCGATTACCCTAAGATCCAATCATCAGATCCTGATTTGGTGCTTACGGGACCTAATTGAAGACATTATTAAAAATTCAAATCGGTTCATAAATAACGGAGTTCTGAGGTAAAAAGTCTGAAGTCGCTGTGCTTTCTAAAATGCATCAATAATGAGGGCTATCGCGTATGAATTCGCCACTAGAGGCGCTAGTGTAGCGTGAGGTCTCCGAAATGTCAAATCTCATAGTTTTTGGGTGAGCTACGCGGGTTTATTTATAATTAGAATAATTTAGTGAATAGTTTGCAATATCTGAAATTAATTATGGCAAATATGCGTTCCGGGGAAATGAATGTCTGTGTTTTGAGACAGTTTTGTCTTTCGGAAACCTTTGTCCTCCCTTTTTTCCGAACAAAACGGGGACTATGCAACATTTTATGGTACGGTTTTAAGGTGTATTAAATATGATTTTAATCTAAACTTTGTTTTCACGCCCGTAATAACAGACTTTGAAAGCCATACAACAGTGCGCCATCTAGTGAGACAAAAAACGATAGCCCTCATTGAACAAGAACTAATTACGACCGTTCTGATAAATGCAATAAAAGCGGCTATTGGCTCCGTTTCCACCAGTATGGGATTTTCAACGCTTCCGCCAAAATTACAAACGACCCATATCTCACTCACCTGATAAAAAGTCCAGAAGTGTGTATGTGTTGAGTGATGTTGATGAAAAGTGAAGCGTAAAATGTAGATATATAAATGTGTTAGTATATATGGTGTGTCATAATAATAACAGTATTTTCTATTCAGATAGTGATTACTCAAGCACTAAAACGGGAGTACGGATTCTCCAAAATGGCCGACCCATAAAACGTGCGAGAATCGCCGTACGCGTCACTGTCTGGACTCTGTCATTGGCAGGACGGCGGACGCGTGTCATAGAAAAACAGCGATTGCAATTTAAAAAAAAACTTTTAGCTATATTATAGTAAAGAAAGAATCGCTAACTGAATGCTAGAATACTAATGATCATTTAAAAAAAATGGTAATTTTAAATATAAAATAGAAATTTTCAGATGATTAAGTTTGGGTACTCTTTTTCGATGTCTTTTAACGTTCTGTAAGTTCACAGTCACTGTTAAAGATCTAATTGTAAAATCCACAAACTTGACCAGTGATAATATTGACGTGATACATAGAGATATAAAAAAAACTCACTTTTTAGCCCCTCAGCATCCTCATCAGAACAACCTTGATCGCTCGCTTACCAATAGACGTGTAGGTATGGTCAAGGACTTTAATTTATGAGCCACCATGGAAGAGGAAAGTCATTGCTATTTTTCTTGTTCATTAATGCGCCATAGTGATATGACGTTTACTGTGAAATGGTTCCATGTTGGCTCATGAATTAAAGTCCTTGATCGTCATGATCATTTTGAAGTTATTAAATCAACAATGATCATAACTTCAAAATTATCACGACAATATACACAGTGTTGGCACCAAACCTTCACAAAATACTAAAATATTCTAATAGCAATCGTAAGATTGGCCTTATCACTGTCTTGTAAACTCGCATCTTGGTGCTTCTACTACTAAGCTTGGATGCCAAAGTTTTGTGAAGGACCACTGAGCATCTTAGGGCGTTTTAAATATGAACGTCAATTTCGTCTTGCCTCTGGTTTGTCTCTGTTATTGTGTAGCCAAGGTACTTGAATTTTGGTAGGACAACCGATTGGAAGACGGCCAATCGGAAGGCCTAGGTATCGCTGGTTGGATGAAGTCCGAAAAGACCTGTGCGACATGCAGGTGGCAGACTGGCGCCTTGTTGTACAGGATAGGAACAATTGGCGGAGTCTTGTGTCGGAGGCCAAGATCCACTTTGGGTAGCTGAGCCGGCGAAGTAAGTAAGTAAGTAAGCAATCGTAAAGTAACGGGTTTATTTAAGTTCCTTTCTTTTTTGTTTCCAAAAGTTGCCTGGAAGAAATAAATCTGAGATTTTATCAAACATAGCTAGCATAGCTAACCACCGCGAATAAACTCACTTTACGTAAAAAAAACGCATTAAAATCGGTCCATCCGTTTACAAGCTTCTACAGATATGCCACAGACGGACAGACAGACATTAGCGTTAAACTTATATACAGGATGGCTAATTTAGATTGGTCAGTATAGAAAAGTTTGAAACTATAAGACATACGAAGATCTGTTCTTTGGAACCAGTCATCGATTTTTGTAACAAGAAAAACTGCATTCATATATTTTTAAAAAACTTGTACCCAGTTCGGGAATCGATCCCGGACGGTTTGAAAAATAAAACTTTTATTATTAAAGAATAATAAATATACAATGCATTTTATTCATTCTATTAGATATCGTGTTTTACAGTAACATATTATTGATTATGTATGACCTAGGTACACTAACGATATCCAAATAGAAATAATGTAATTTTTATTTTTCAAAACAACCGGGTTGGATTCCCGGTCTGAGTACATTTTGTTTTTAGGGTTCCGGAGCCAAAATGGCAAAAACGGAACCCTTATAGTTTCGCCATGTCTTCGCTTTGCTCAGGGCTTTGCTCAGGGACTATCAATGATAGAAAGCTGTTATTTTGCACGGATATATAGGTAAACGATGCCGACAAAATGGTACAATTAAAAATTCAAAAAAAAATTTTTTTAGGGTACCTCCCATAGACGTAAAGTGGGGGTGATTTTTTTTCACATCCAACCCTATAGTGTGGGGTATCGTTGGATAAGTATTTTAAAACCATTAGGGGTTTGCTACGACGATTTTTCGATTCAGTGATTTGTTTGCGAAATATTAAACTTTAAAGTGCAAACTTTCATTAAAATCGAGCGTCCCCCCCTCTAAAATCGAAACCGGTGGGTAGAAAAATTGGAAAAAAATCAGGATGGTAGTAAATATATTAAAGTTTCAAGGAAAACTATAAAGGCTCAGTTTTCTTCAGAATTATTATTAGTTTATGAGTAAATAGCAGCCTAAGGTGTAAAATATACCTGAACTTGGAAGATTCCGTATAAAATACGAAATCCTTAGAAAATTATTATTTATTTTTTTCGTAATGACTACGGAACCCTATTTTGGGCGTGTCCGACACGCTCTTGGCTGGTTTTTTTAATCAATGGTTCTTAAGAACAAGATCTTCGCATGTCTTATAGTTTTAGACTTCCCCATACTGACCGATCTAAATGAGCCAACCTGTTATCACCTATCTTTTTGCAATAAGGGTTAAAAATGGTTTCTTCCGGTGGCAAAAGTACTTAAGTTATAAATTAGATTTTATCACCGCTGTCGTTTATGACCTGCTAAGCCTGTGATTCACGGTGAATTACTTAGCTCGCTAAACTTGTCTTCAAGGCCTGCAGCAAACAGGAAATTAAAATATTTGACTGAGATTTTTGCTCAAACATTTTGTTCGGGACGATTTCGACGTGGATGCATCTGGCGAGTTGTTCATTGTGGCGTTCTAAGGGGGAGGCCTTTGTTCAGCAGTGGACGTCTTCCGGCTGATGATGATGATGGTGAATTAGATGTGCATGCAAAGGATGTGACATGCGCCAGACAGGGAGTTATTGACAGGTCAAATGACCTTAGCCTAGCACTGGAACGTACCGGGCTAAAATGTCTTTCTTTTTAGTTTTGCTTTGGAACTAGATCTATCTCATCCTACTAATCCTATAAATGTGAAAGTTTGTGATTGTATGTATGTATGTGTATCATACACAGGTGTATGTTTGTTATGTTTTCTTTTTGCTGCAAGCTGGACGGATCTAAATGAAATTTAGAAAGAACTCTTTGTCCTAGAATTATATATTTTACATGGTGATAATTGAATTGTATCATTAATAGAATACTATATTATTTCGATTTCTTATGTTTTTTTTTTAACAAATACGTCAATTATTTATGTGGTGGAATTACTACATTCAACCAAAACTCTTAGATACCAAAACTACAAAATGTAGATAAATAAATGAAACATGCTTTTCTATTGATACTGAAATATATTTCAAAATAGATGGTGAACTTGTACATGCTACAGAAGAATACGTCAGTGTTCCAATATTTTAAAATCTAGCGCTCCGTGATTTTGCAGTTGACAAATATTATGCGCAGGCGATGATCTCACCGCGAGGCCGCGAAAACAATGCCTCGCAGATAACAACGATGCATAGCCGGCATACGTGCCGAAATTAAACAGGGTGGACTGTCTACACAGTAGCATAGTGAGAATGTGGTCAAAAACGGGAAGAAATACAAGTTTTTGACGATTTCCATTTTAAGCCCTTTACTTTTTATTTTATTCTCAGAATTACAAGCACTATTGAGTTTAAAGAAGACGAACTGTCCCCAATTTTCCATTCAATCTATGTGTCTATTTGTGATGACACTGATAAAACAGTATGTAAGAGATGTTTTCTACGTGGACACGATTACCTTTAATGAGTGATGAGTGAGAACGCGACCAACTGTAGCGAGGGTGCACGCAGTTTAGACGCAAGAATAACGATAAACATAACACGATCTACACAACAGTAATTTAATTACGAAATAAATTACGGGTAAATTTCTTTAATTTATCGGTGGCCGTAACAATACAAAACAATACAATAAAAATATTCTTTATTGATCACCAAAAGCAGTACAGAGACATTACAAAAATAAAAAAATCAGGTTGACAATAGGCATAACATTAGTACATGGACGTCCTACGCTGCACTTGTCGATTCGCAGTCTCCATTCGAGAGCTTTTCGGCCCGGCCCCAACAGCCATCCCGCAGCCATTCCACAAATATTTTTATAGATACAGAACGATCAAAAATCGATCAAAAAAGATGTTTTCGCATTTATGTCAGCGTCAGTGTTGTACCTATTAGAGGTGCAATCTGTTATCCGTGCTATATGGACTGCCCATGCGCAATCAACGGGCTTATCCGTTTGGCTATGTCGGTTCCCCTGGTTCTTCAATGCATATCCTCATATCTGATCCGAAACCCCGAGAACGGCCCTCTCCATAGTTTGCTAAGCAACTCTGACCCTATGAAGCACCACGTCTCGGATCCATAATGTCGTCACTGGCAACAGACACTGGTTGAAGACTTCTGTTCATAAAGTTGTTTTATAAATTACATCTTCTTAAAAAAAATCTAACTTTGAAAGTTTATACAGCGTCCTTAAAACAAACATTAATTGTAGCACTGGCATCATTAATCATTTCAGTAATCCAGTTTTCAATTTGTTTTAGTATTTACACTTTTAGCCTTTGAGATTTATTGCAGGCTCGAGCTGTTTACGTCATGGAGAAATTTAGTGTTCCGAAATATCTAAATTGCTTGAAGATACGACTTAGGATTTATATTATTTCTGTTGCGTGATAAAGTAAAATGTTGCTTACTTTTTTTTTCACTTCTAATGCTCGTAAAGTTCGTATTTATGCTGGATCTAAGTGACATAAGATTCCTTTTTATGCTCTAGTGCATAAAGTTGAATCTGCGTCTAAGACCAAGGCCATACCACTCGCCACTTGCATCCGGCTGCCCGCGATTCTCACGATGTCAGTCCACCTAGTGGGAGGCCTGCCAGCGCTTCGTTTCCGGTTCGCGGTCCCCACTCTAGAACCTTACCCTAATGTATGCGCTATGCTAATAGGTGTGCGGCAAGCCTTACGCGTGTTGCCGGAATCCAATTAAACGTTAGCGGGCTTCGGCTGATTCGTGTCGCCGAAAACGGACAGGATTTAACCTGAAATAACCTGCAACTACCTAGATTATAAAACATCTATCTTAGTGAGATGTACCATTACGTCCCTCACACCCATCGTCTAGTAGTTTGTTCGGAATCAAGAATAGAATCAAATATGTATACCTACCTCCTATACTATAATCATCATCATCATCCCAGCCTATATAAGTCCCACTGCTGGGCACAGGCCTCCTCTCAGAACAAGAGGGCTTGGGCCGTAGTTCCCACGCGGACCCAGTGCGAATTGGGAACTTCGCACGCACCATTGAATCGCTTCGCTGGTTTGTGCAGGTTTCCTCACGATGTTTTCCTTCACCGCAAAGCTCGTGGTAAATTTCAAATGTAATTCCGCACATGAATTTCGTTAAACTCAGAGGTGCGAGCCGGGGTTTGAACCCACGACCCTCTGCTTGAGAGGCGATAGGTCAAACCACTAGGCCACCACGGCTTTTTTATACTAGAATATAAAGTAGTATTTTACACTATACTTTAAAGTACTATTTTTGCATCGGGGGTTATAAATAAACATCTTGACAGACTGTCCCTTCTTGTTCTTGGCGCATCGATACAGCTGATGGGAGGAGAAGTTTAACGTGATATTTAACTACTAGCGTGATAATATGTCTCATCACTGTGTTCTGCTCATTCTGTTACTACTTTAACTTCGTGTCTATCGTGTGAATTTGTGTATAGCATTACATTGCTAGGTCGTAGAGATAACAACTTATATGTGACCGTTTATACGCCGCAACGAAACGTAATTTGCACGATTCCCGCGTGCACTGTCGGAGCAGTTTCAAATCTACATTCCAATTTGCACGCATCTGCTAGATCGTCCGTGAAATCATTCGCAAGCAAGAATAAGGTCACTGGTCAGTAAATAACTTTTTTTTTCTGTTGGTTAATGCTAAAAGTAACGTGTTTTAATTTCAGCTATACTCTTCCGTTTACGCCCAAATAAACCTTTAATTGTTTACAATAACAATAAATAATTGCATCTTGATAGCCACGCAATATTGTCGCTTAAGATAATAATATAAGTTGCTTATGTCGCTTATGATAAAATAACCACGTAGGTATCACTATTTTGTTTTTATTCAAAACGTCGCACTTGGTGACGTGCAGCTGTCACAGTTTCGTTTCTTTGTCAAATTATTAAACGTTAATACATTACTCGAAAAATTTCAACAATTAATATTTGGCAGTTCATGCTAACTTTCGAACTTCTCTTTTGCTGGGACGAAGAACGGTGAACAACTACTAATAATTCTCAAGAAAACTTAACCGTTGTAGTTTTCCTTGTAAGTTTGATATACTTTCTACCATACTAAATTTTTTCAAATTTTGCCACCCACCGGTTTAGATTTTAGAGAGGGGGACGCTCGATTTTAATGAAAATTTGCACTTTATAGTTGAATATTTTGCAAAAAAATCACCGAATCGAAAAGTCGTTTTAACACCCTAATGGTTTTAAAAGACCTATTCAACGATATCCCACACTACAAGGTTGGAAGAGAAAAAAAATCGCCCCCACTTTACGTCTATGGGAGGTACTTACTATAAAAAAAAAAATTAAAATTTTTATTGTACCATTTTGTCGGCATAGTTTATACATATATTCGTGCAAAATTACAGCTTTCTAGCATTGATAGTCCCTGAGCAAAGCCGCGGACGGACAGATAGACTGACAGACATGGCGAAACTATAAGTATTCCGCTTTTGCCATTTTGGCTACGGAACCCTAATAACGGCTGGTTACTTATTGCATTGGTATAAAAATACACGCTGTTTGTATTAAGCCTGTGGTTTTTAGTTTTCACACCTTTTCACACAATTATATTCGTAAGTTCCATTGTTATTATAGTACTTAAAAACGTATTTCTAACTTCATGATATCATAATCATCAATGTTAATCACGGAAGGACATTCGGATAATCAATGTTACAAAGTTTTAAGTAATCTCAGTGTGATTAATGCCTATTCAATGAAGGAAAGATATGTTTCTATAGTATTTATTCTAAAATATTTTGCGTAAATTAAAAATATCGATAAAACTGGTAATTTTGCATATAGTAATTTTATAAAGGTGTAAAATTTGCAAATATCACCTTTACTATGAGATCAGCTTCTAAAGTGCATTATTAGCATTATGACATCAGTTTTTATTGCATCATCGTTCCCAAATTGTGTCAGAGCTTTATCTTCGCATGTTTTTTGGAAAACAATTATTAAATGGCAGAACGGAATTTTACCCGCACCTTTCTGCTGTCTGTCGTCCGATGAGCCTACACTGGGACTATCACTGGAAAGCGTAAGAAATGATAACCCAAGTGTAATGTGCTGATGTCTATTGTGTTGAAATATAATACCTGGTGGGCCATTATTAGCAATTGCTGATCAAAAATTATTAAAAAAAAAAACACGGCCCTATCAAAGTCACACTCATCTTCTTTTTAATATTTAGACTTCAGCTTACCTATACACAATAAATAAATAATTAGTAAAAATATACGTCGGTAAGTACATAATACAAAACCACAACCCTAGTGATTGATGGACAATCGATGCAGAGCCTAAACCACAGATAGGTAGTGCCATGAGAGTTGAAGTAAATGATTACACACACAGCTCGATGAAGAACTGATTGCATAAAAGGAGAAGTAAGGTAAGTACATTATTTATCAATCGTTTTTAGGGTTTTTTTAGAGTATTCTTTTTAGAGATTTTTTTTACCGTGCAACGGCAAAACCTACAAGACACTGGCGAAATTGTCCTCCAATGGACAGCGCCATATTTTTAAGGGCTCCTAGACGGGCTTTATTTTCACTGCAATTTCTAGCCGGCAACTATATGGTGAGTCCCTCTCTTACTCACATGTTAGACAGGGACACTAATAGTTGCCGGCCACAAATTGCAGTGAAAATATGGCCCATGCACGTTTTGTATCTTTTGCAATGCGATGCCTCCGACAAAAGGAACTGGCTGGCAGTATAAGTAGAATAACCCAATTACTGGCCCATGTATGTGTTGCCGATTAAAATGCCTGGTGGACCATTTTGTGGCCAGCCTTGCTGTATCCCAAAACCATTTGACTACGAGTATCACGGCTTTATAGTTATCATCCCAGCCTATATACGTCCCACTGCTGGGCACAGGTCTCCTCTCAGATCGAGAGGGCTTGGGCCATAGTTCCCAAGCGGGCCCAGTACGGATTGGGAACTTTGCACGCACCATTGAATCGCTTCGCAGGTTTTTGCAGGTTTCCTCACGATGTTTTCCTTCACCGCAAAGCTCGTGGTAAATTTCAAATGTAATTCCGCACATGAATTTCGAAAAACTCAGAGGTGCGAGCCGGGGTTCGAACCCACGACCCTCGCTGCTTGAGAGGCGATAGGTCAAACCACTAGGCCACCACGGCTTTATAGTAAGTCACTACTTAATATGTTGCAGAATTGGAGAATTCGAGATCTAGATTAATTACTGTAATGCGACATAATGGTCGGGTGTAGGTCAACAGTGAGTGACCCTCCCCCCACAAGGAAACCGCGTTTCCGCCGTGAATCATTCATAACATGCGCGCGCGCTGCCGGGCTATTCTTGGCTCAGGCTTCTTGTTTGTGCTTCTTGCCTGCTGCTTGGGTCTAGTTCAGTACAATAATGCCATAAGATAAGATAAGGTAATTTATTATATTAAATATAATGACCCGGATAACTCACGTCTTAAATCGAGTTTAGCTCGACATGTTTCGGGCTAATCCGTAGCCCTTCGTCTCCGGAGCAACGCGACTCAGCGGCGGCCACACACTGTGTGCGCGTGTTGCAGCAGCCGCTGAGTTGCGTTGCTTCGGAGACGAAGGGCTACGGATTAGCCCGAAACATGTCGAGCTAAACTCGATTTAAGACGTGAGTTATCCGGGTCATTATATTTAATATGAGTCTCACGGTAGTTTCATGTTCAAAAAGGTAATTTATTGACAACCGGACAGCTAAGTGGTTAGTGACCCTGACTGCGAAGCTAGCGGTTGCGGGTTCGATCCCCGTGACGGGCAAATATTTGTATGATGAATATGAATGGTTGTATCATCAGCGAAATGTGTGGTCTACCACCCTAAAGTTGATAATCGTTTGCCATGTCATAAAACAATAATGCCAATTAGACGTTGTCAACTAGAAATTTCCGTTAACCGTTGGGGGAGAAAAGTCCTCGAGTGGCGACCACGAACCGGAAGACGAAGCGTTGGCAGGCCTCCCACCAGGTGGACTGACGACATCGTGAGAGTGGCGGGAAACCGGTGGATGCAAGTGGCAAGTTGTCGTTCATTGTGGCGTTCTAAGGGGAGGCCTTTGTCCAGCAGTGGACGTCTTCGGGCTGATGATGATGATGATGATGATGAACTAGAAATTTCGACTTTGGCGACATATGATTTGATAGGAACTTGTTTAAAAATTGATAGACCACTTATTTGGCTGATGGTACCTGCTTGATTCTTTGATGCTTGTATGTATTTAAGTATATATTAATCTATATATGTATGTCTATATCTGTTGTCTGGCGCCCATAGTACGAGCTTTACTTAGTTTGGGTCAATTGGTGTAATTTGTCCCAAGATATTATTATTATTCAACAAGTTTATTTTCGCGAGATAGATTTATACATACCTACCATTTTAATTAATTCATTTAGGCATTACTTTGCGAGGTCCAAATCAATGAACTACTCTAATTTACCTTCCTTGTCCGCTAAAACAAGATAACATATTTTTTTAACTGAAATAATGGAAAAATAGTGTAGTTATCCTTGCCATGCCATAGCATACCTTAGGTTTTATTGATTGATTTTTGTTTTAGCCGAGGCAAGGTGAATAAACTAAAAATAAATTAATTAATTAAATGGTAATTAAATTGAACTGCCCGATGGAGAAAACAGAAAAAAACCAGTTACACCCATACGGCTAATACCAATTTTGGATGCCAAATGGTGAAATTTCCATTTATTTGTTCTCCAGCTTTAATACCAGACCACATTATCCGTATAGCAACGTGCAGTGTCACAGCCTGTATCCGAAGTATGTAGACCTCAACCGTCAGTAAAAACCTAATTAATCTCCATTGGTCCGCGACGTCGATATAGTGGTTTGAATTAACTTTCCATCCCTATATGTATTATTATTAAATTAGTTTGTATAGTAGTTAAGACGAACCACGTGCCAGTTATGCGCTTAGAGTTCCGTATGAAAAATGGCGTCATAAATAGACGAAAAAATACCACGGGACACTTCATATCAACCACCACCAATACTAATGTATATATTATTTTAAGAGTATTATTATTATTTTCTTCTGTTTAGTGGTGGTACTTTTGGGACCGTAAATAAAATACACACACAAACATCACGCCTGTATTCCCCAATGAAGTTTGACAAAAACGGTAGAATAGTGACAGGTTGCTAGCCTGTCGCCTACGGTATACTTTAACCTATATACTCAGACACCTCTTGAGGTGCTTTTCCACCGGCGAGGCGAGACGAGACGAGGCGAGACGAGAATTGAAATTTTTATGGCGGTGCCCGCGGCGGCCTACAAATGCATACAAATTTTAATTCTCGTCTCGCCTCGTCTCGTCTCGCCGGTGGAAGATCACCATTACGACATCCACGGAAGAAAAAGAGAGGTGTAATTCTAACCCGACACCATACAATACTTTTCTTTCTTTATTTTCTTTCAATCGACTTGTGTCATAGGTAATACTTAAATAGATAGATACACGCTTAAATACATATTAAATACCCAAATCTTGAAAACAAACATTCTTATTTTTATGCAAATATCTGCCTCGGGACTCCGCACATAGATTTTGTATCAAGAACAGTCAAGACCAGACCTTATATAATTGCATCCTTCTGCCTTCCTGTACATTTCAAGAGTTAGATGTTTTGCATTAGTAAGTTTTTATAAAACTAAGGCCATTTTCTAACCACTTTACTTACTGAGTCAGTGTACAATCACCTGCATTAATATCTGCCACAACAAGCGTGCAAAAATATCTGACACATCCTTGCGGCCCTAAAACAGTCGTAGCAGATATTTATATATTTTGTTGTGTCAGATATTAATGCAAGTGTAAGTGTCTGAACCGAAACCATAATAGTCCATCCACAATAGATGAATTTGGCTGAACCAATCCCGAATTGTGGCCATTCTTATCCGACAGCCTTGGCCTTTTGGCCTTCACACACGATCCGCAAACAAAAGACGCGTGTCAGCACCGTTATTAATGCGTTAACCTTTATCATTTAGCACCTAAACATATGGTGTTTTGTGAAAACACCGATCACATCACAGCGATATTAATTTTCTGGACTTTCAACGATCGTATACGATGTTATCTAAATATATTCGCGTCATGCTCGCGTTTCAAAAACCCGACGAATAATGAGGCAAATAAATAAGAAACAAGCAAGCTGAGATATGAGGTGCATAGGGAAATTCGTGGCGGTATAGCACGCGGTACGGATTACCGAGGACCTGGGTTCGATTCCCAGTGATGGTCTTATTTTTTCTGGTTTTTCTATGCATCTATATCAGTTTGTATTTTCAATTTAGGTTTTACGGATGACCGTAAAAGAAAATTTGGGTATTGTAAAAATACAACAAATAAGACGCCAAATCCGTACCTGAGCCCGAGGCCTCACGCGTTGCAATTGCGTAATTGATCGAATTTTTTTCTCACGGTATAGGATGAGGTTAGAAAGAGATGTTTTCTACGAGTGCCCGCGCGTTAGACGATACGGCGCCGGCGTATTTTCGACGTTATTCAGTAGCGCGTGTTTTTTTTAAAATCTTAGATTTCGTTTAACAAACGTTATAATAAACAACTGGCCAAGTGCGAGTCGTATTTTCGCACTAAAGGATCTGTACAAGTTTGTAAAAAAAATTGATTTTATGTTATCACATTAAAAGAAAATAAATTTAATAACTTATTTTATTTTAAGTAGTAACGTAATTATTGATATATACATAACTAGTTCTTTATTATTTAATGTTATCTTGTGCGTATTATACACTGAAGTCTTAAACCGAAACTATTTAAGTTAAGGGGTGAATGTGTATTAAAATTAAAAAATATGTTTTTCTCTTGTCAAAAGCCCGATCAGCTGATTTACTTAGGTATTACGGAAAAAGAAAAAATTTTTTTTTTTCGTATTTTCTACCATTTTCCTGAAATAACTTTTTCTTCCCGAATTTGTGCTATGTTTTAAGCGTATGTAGTGTATTATCATTTTAAATAAGTTGTTATTTTGTACCAATTATTTTTATTTTAGTTTTAATTAACCTTAATTCTATTAGGTTTGCACAAGCCTACAACGTTTAGAACTAGAAACATATTTTTAATGGTCAGCTAAGAATGATTTTTCGAAAATTTTGTTTTAAATCGGCTCTTGCCCTCATTTTTCTTATGAAATGTGTCGTGTGATTATTGATTAATCCAAGTGGTTGGTATCAATAAAATAACTTAACTGTAATCGAAGCTTTTACTACTTACGCGAACGCAATTGCGGGCAAAAACTAGTAATCTAATAAATTCATACACACTCATACAACTTCATCGACCATGTCTAACATTAATTAATCATTTACAGCGCAGTAGTCGCTATACAAAAAACACGCATACTGTTAACTGCATGCACTGGAGGCAAAAATTGTGATTAAGTGATCAACTACTTTTATGCTAATTAACTTTATATCATTTTGCGATTATTAAAAAAATAATAAGAATAAGAATGGTTTATTAGTTAATAGAATACACATACAGACAGACATACACAGGCTAAATACAGGTGGTCTCTGTCCCCATGCTAAAAGCTCCATAGCTTTTAATACAAGGTTCGATTCTACTCGCACACCTAATAATTACTTTTTCACTTCTCATGCTCCTAAAGTTCGTGTTTATGCTGGATCTAGGCAACATAAAATGACTTTTTATGCACTAGTGCATAAAATAAAATCTTCGTCTAAGACCAAGGTCAACAAGGTCAACAGCCACAAACAAAGAAGTTTCTTTATATATTTTTAAATACATTTTTTATTTATATAAAACTAAAAATCAATCAAATCAATCAAAATAAACCACTAAAACTAAAAAAAATATAATTATATAGTAATGCATGAAAAATAAAATTTACGTAGCGAGTGAACAATTATTTTCACTGTTGCTATTTCATCTCCTCGCAATTGAAGTGAAAAGCAGAGTGTAAAACTCGAGCATTAAACCCATTTTCCCCTTGACGTGTCTATCCACCCTCGCCGTACCGGCTCGGGTGGCTATATGAACGGCTCGGGTTAAATGGCTCGTTTTATGCTCTTGTTGTACAATCTACTATTGTTATGTAAGATTTTCAAATAACTTGAATTTATACAATTTATTGACTCTCTGATTTTAATCGTTAAATCAGTGTACCGGGCATGGCACCAGCAACAATACCTGATACTACAAAGCGTGAATAATATATCTAACATAATGTATACTACTTTATTTCTAGGGCCGGTAGAAGTGTCAGACATCTCTGTATGCTCCGCTATGGCAGATATTAAGAAGATTTTGCAGGTGGTAGGACCTTGTGTAAGGTCCGCCCGGATTGCTACCACCATCTTGCTCGCTAATCCTGCCGTGAAGCAGCAGTGCTTGCACTGTTGTGTTTCGGCGTGGAGAGTACGACAGCCGGTGAAATTACTGGCACGTGAGGTATGCCATCTTAGGCCTCTAGGTTGGCAACGTGTCTGCAATACCCCTGGTGTTGCAGATGTTTATGGGTGGTGGTGATCTCTTACCATCAGGAGACCCACTTGCGTTTGCCATCCAGTCGAATAAAAAAAAAGATTAATAAGGTGACTGTAAGAGGGCAAAATTTCTTTGGTACAGAAGCCTTAAACAATGTTACATTTGATATCTCTTTACAGTAAACAGTCAATTTAGTATTATAATAATAATAATAATAATAATAATAATAAATTTATTTCGACCAACTCGGATCATACACATAGAAATTAAATAGAAATTAAGAACAATAAGATTACATTACATATACTAAGTGGGCAACACATGCAGCTGGTTCCAGTGGCACATAAATGGACCGTCGATTATAATGTAGGTATACATTGAAAACTACATTTAATCTGTATATAACACCCCTCTTTTTGCGTCGGGGGTTAATAAAATGAACACTGCTCATGTTTTTTAAATAGTTGCAGATACTAAATGTAGCTCAGTTTTGCCAGTAGAATCTAACCTCGTATTATAAAGGGCTTCCCGGCGGAATTCGTTATTTTTACGTCGCTTATAATATGCTTGAACGTTTGTTTCAACAATAAAGTTCTGTAGATAATATTTTCGCTTGGTTTGTTCATTAGCTTAGTCTTGGTTCTCTATCGTTTGCCCGAATTTCATACGCCCGAATGTATCGTTTTCTAGAATTTTCATTTGCCATAAAGTAATTTATTTCTGAAATAGTAATTTCTTCAGAGTTGATATTAAACCAACCTAACCTACTGCATTCTACTATATGATGGCATTTAAAAAAATCCTAAAAACAGCACGGTTCTATTTATAATTATATTTTATGGCAAATAGGTGTTAAAAATAAAGTTGTGTTAAATACATGTGATGTATATAGATATCATTTAATAATATTGTAAATCTGTTTAAAAAATATATACTTGCTTCGTTGAGTTTCTTGCCGGATTCTTCTCAACAGAGGTTTTTTCCGTACCAGTCGTAGATTTTTTTGACATTCATAAGTGCTTGTTATAGCCTAAATTGAATAAAAATATTTTGACTTTGACTTTGACACATGCATGCCAATCCCAATTCAGCCAATGTGGCCGCCACTCAGATATCTGACACGAAAAGATCTGGAGATAATTTCCCACTTTGCTTTTTGAAGTTCGATATCTAAACTCCAATTCAATAGAATCTGACAATCCTGTAGACACTTCCAGCCTACTAATATAAACACCGGGCTGCCTAAGGCTTTGTGATGTGACTATTATTCTTTCTTGATTCCTTTTAGATGATAATTGCAACAACAGGGACATATATAATCAAGTGTGCCGACGATAGGGTGTCTTAAATATGTAGAAAATTGACAGATTCTATTGAATTGTACTTTATCTATAAACGTTAAACTGAAAAACTTAAATCTTTCACTTAACGTCGTACTAACATGAACTGCCCGCATTTTGTTACTTTCTAAATAACAACGTCGACGTTTTTAACGTATCGAAAGTCCAGTATAGTTCAGCACAAAAGTGTTCATAATGATATTTTTCACTTCTCATGCTCTTAGAATGTTACTTTAGTCTCTGCATATCGGGACTAAAGCTCCTTTTTATTCTCCAGGGATTAAAGTATTTTTTTTAATTTATGTTGGAAACTCCTAAACAACCAACACGGTGTTTGTGAATAGAGGATTTTTAGTTGAAGAAATAACCTCAAAATGACAACTGTGCAAAAATATTTTTTTTAAATACGATTTAATTTCGTAAACACAATTCATGATTATGAATATGAATCTATTTAATTATATGGAATAATTCGTTTTATTATGCATAGTCCATTTTGTTTTAAAATAGTTTTCAATTTTGAAACTGTTGGCTAAATATGCAAGCTATTAAAGCGTCACTTCATAAACAATAAAAGAAAAGAAAAAACACGCAAAACAATTATTTTTTTGCTATTTGAATTTTGAGCAGATGGCCTGTCCATTAGCCGAGCGTACGTTTTTAAAAAGTAATATTGTAATTGTGAACAGAACATTGTTTTTTTTCCTCATATTTAAAGTGAAAAGTAGAGTGTTTAACGCGAGACTAAACAACCATAATGCCACTCGAACTATAGCCTCGCTCTCGCTCTGCTCGGGTGGCTAAACATCCCGTGTCATTATGGCTTGTTTTAGTCCCTTGTTGAACAATCTACTATTATTAAAATTTAAACTGCTCTAACTCAAGCACAGTAAATAAAAAATGTATATTTATTCATATTGGAGCTCTCAAAAACGGCTCTCACGATTTCAACGAAATTTGCTACAAACAATCGATCTTCTCGTAGCTTGGCCTTATCTCAGGGAAAACGCAGGTTTTCAAATTATGATGGTATTTTTGTAGTGAAAATTTCACGCGCAACAAGATTATAGTTTTATCATCAGCGTGGTGGTTCAGAGTTAAAGTGTACTAATGACAGTAAATCCTTTATCGATCAATGTATGGAAACATTTGTGAACTACAATTACAAATACTTAGGATAGGTGGTAGGACCTTGTGAAAGGTCCGCCCGGATTGCTACCACCATCTTGCTCGCTAATCCTGCCGTGAAGCAGCAGTGCTTGCACTGTTGTGTTTTGGCGTGGAGAGTAAGACAGCCGGTGAAATTACTGGCACATGAGGTATCCCATCTTAGACCTCTAGGTTGGCAACGCGTCTGCAATATCCCTGGCTGGTGTTGCAGGTGTTTATGGGCGGTGGTGATCTCTTACCATCAGGAGACCCACTTGCTCGTTTGCCATCCAGTCGAATAAAAAAAAATACTTACCTGAAAAATATAACTTAGTCAAACTTGTGGTCAAACTAAACTCTCGCTGAAATATTCCAAAATATATTAAATGCATCTTGTACACCTAGGCTGAAATTTATAGAACTGCTTATAATTCCCGGCATTATCATTTCAAACATCAATACCTTTAAAAAACCTGAACTCATTTTTTTGTGAAAGGGAACGAACGAGCGTTCGAGCATGCAATTTTAACGAAACATGGCCAAGAACCTCCGCAAATAAATTCGCTTTCACGTAAAAAAAATCAGATTGAAGTCGTCCTATTTGTTTCAGAGGTACGATGCCACAGACAGACATTGGCATCAAACTTATACCTAACAACCCTCTTTTTGCATTAGGGTCAAAATTACAATAAAACTAGATAGGAAACTTGACTGCTGAATTTGGGCACCAAATTGTATTGTGTCCTTGAGTGTACCAGTTACACACTAAAATGTGCTAATTTGCGAATGCAATTGCACTTTCTCTTACCAAAGTGTTTTGAGTCACGAAATATTTGCGAATCTGTTTAATGTTTTAATTAATGAAGTGAAATTAATTCATTTTCTTGTCTGTTTACTGCCCTCTTTGTAAAGATATGGGCGACGGCGATTCCTTTCCATCACCTGACCCGCCCGATATAATAAAAAAAATACTTTATTTGTAATAAAACTTGCTGGCTTATCAATTTGTCCAAAGCCCTAAGTACAGTCACCAGCACCAGTATCTGACACAATGAAGCGTGCATTAAATATCAGACACTACTCTATTTCTAGGGCCGATAGGACGGGACAGATATTTTTGCACGGGCCGCTGCCGCTGTGGCAGATAATGCAGGTGACTGTACACGAATCCGACTCAAACTTGGCGATTTTCAAAATATCTGCAAACATCTGCAACTGCGCATCAATGATTTCCCCCACCGACCCACTGATCCATATCCTAAAGCAATCAAAATTGTACCATAACGACACATGGCTAAGCAATAAAGTCGAATGAAAACAATAAATCACATATCGCAGAGAAGAGACCCGACGAGATTAAATCATCCTAAATAAGACTCTCTGGCCTAAAGATAAAGTTAGAAATACATGAATGCTGTCTATGGACTCGACAGTCGATATAATTGCCTGGTAATTGGTCTTCGGCGGACGTTATTCGCGCTTTGCTTTTTATTCCGATTTAAATTTGGAACATGAATGCTGTTTTTTGCGATGCATTGAGTTCTTTTTGGAGCAAGTTACGTAATAGTGATAGATAATAGAATACACTGTGGACCTAATGCTATCATAAAAGTACGTCTCGTCACTGTCTTTCTTTTTGTACAATAAAGAGTTTAAATACAATACATACTACACCATAGCGAAGCCGGTACGCATCGCTGTTTATACATTACAATGTGTTCATTACACAATCAAAATTCTGAAAGAAGTTCATTCAAAATCGAGAGTAGAAAACATCACAGTTACTGATGTGACAGCTGCCATAGATCCTTTTCTCTCTCGTGTTAAATTATTGTTATATGAAAATCAAAAATAGAAAGAAAGAAAGAAAGAAAAACATTTATTCGTGACATTTTTTACAAATAAAAGAGAAAGAAAAAAGGAAATAAATTTTGTCACGAAATGGTCCCAACTCAGCATGATGTCATGATTAGAGGGAGGAAAAAGAGAATGCGGGTCATTGATGAGCAATTATCATCAAATCAAAAATTAATTATGATTTGGAAGTTAATTTTTGCAATAGGGCCTATTGAACCACTATGACAGGTGCGACTTTTTTTTTGAGAACTGTTTTGAAAATGCGCGTATGTTCACCATGAAACACTATTTACAATTGTACCGCCAACCTGACACAGCTTTAAAAAAAAACATTAAATCAGATCACAAGAATCCATAAAATATCATGTCATAAAATTATAAAATGTTATATTGGGTACTATTAAGATTAATTAATTAAAATCTTAAATCTCATGTCAGATTTACCGACAAATCTACAAATTAATATCGACTAAAAATTTTCTTGTTTCACAACATAATCAAAATCATCATTAAATGTTGATACAACTAGACAATTGTCACGTTGGTAGGCCAGCAAGCACTAAAACCAACGGCTACTTTTTTGTGTTGTATAAAAATATAAGTACTCTATATAGGTTTAGTCGGCGTAACAATTCGGAGGCGTGATTACTCGCGCCGACGAAGCCGTACGCGCAAGGTCTTATAATGCGGATTTACGGCGACGCTCGCCGGACCGAATTTACAACTATTATATCGGTCAGTTTCGTGTAAAAAAACTATAAAAAATATACTAGTCGTCTCTACCCTCTGGACAAACATGAAGAGCGTGTTGATCAGGGAAACGTAGTAACCTATGTGCAGGCACCTGCGGGGCTACTCCGAAATTTGAAAATCGAAGTTCTTTTCGTTCCGTTCCTCTGACACTTATACTAATAATACGAGAGTAAGAGGGTCAGTACGATACGAACTTTGATTTTCGATTTTTGGAATAGGCCCTCTGCATTAATATCTGCCACAGCGGAGCGTGCAAAAATATATGACCCTACCGGCCCTAGAAATATAGTCGTTTCAGATATTTACTTACGCACGCTTTGATGTTTTAGATGTTGGTGCTGATAACTGTACAAAGCCTCATATAAAATCAAATACATTAGTATTAACGGAGAAATGATTGATTTACAATTTACCTAATAGATACTTAATTTTTTACAACCAGGCACGGTACGAGCCCTTTTCAATCTAATATAAGTAAAATGTTTATCAGAATTTCTGAATTTCGCTGAAGAACTAAAGTCACCGACATAGCTATATGCAAGTTGAAGTGGCAATGCGCGGGTCACATCGCTCGAAGAACAGATAACCGTTGGGGGAGAGAAGTTCTCGAGTTGCGAACACGTACCGGAAGACGAAGCGTTGGCATCTCACTAGATGGACTGACGACATCGAGAGAGTTGTTGCAACCGGTGGATGCAAGTGGCGAGTTGTCGTTCATTGTGGCGTTCTAAGGGGAAGGTCTTTTTCCAGCAGTGGACGTCTTCCGGCTGATGATGATGATGATGAAAATGTTTTTTACGATGTTGTGTTTGTCGAAAAGGCTAAGCCGTGTCCCCAAACTGAAAGCATGTTGAACTGGTGACATTATCAAACCATACACGAGGGTAGGGGCGTTGAGGGTTGATATTTTCATTAATGTTTCATCATCATCATCGTATCAGCCGTAGGACGTCCACTGTTGGACATAGGCCTTCCCCATAGACCTCCAGTTGCCTCGGTTGGAAGCGGCTTGCATCCACCGTGAACCCGCGACTTTAACCAGGTCATCCGTCCATCTCGTTGGTGGACGTCCTACGCTGCGCTTGCCGATCTGCGTTCTCCACTCGAGAACCTTTCGGCCCGCACGACCATCTGTTCTCCGTGCTATATGGCCTGCCCATTGCCACTTCAATGAGCTAATTCTTGTTCTTCTACGTATCATTAATGTTTATTTAAAGTAAATTAAGTCAAAATAGGTCAGTACATGAATCGTCTGTCTTGTCTGCCCTAAATATTTCAGAGGCTCTAATTTCTATTTGTAATTATGGCAATTAAATTTAATCTAACTTTATTCAACGACATAAATTATGGGAAGAAGTTAGAGTCATGCTTAACGAGTTTTACGGCATTGTAAAAGTTTGAGTTATAGTAGTTATAAATTGGAGATTATCTATAATTATGATCTTTTTAGAGGTAATAACTGCGAGAATAAACGTTAAGATGTTCCATCCTTACTAATTATTATCCTTACTAACATTATAAATACAAAACTATGTCTGTTACCTCTCAAGCTCTGCTCAAACCATTGCACCGAATTAGATAAAATTTGGTATAATATACTTTGAGACTCTGGAAAAGGCGTCGGATGCTTTTCATCCCGGAAAAATTGCATAGGTATCGCGGGATGGCGATAAACGAATTTTTTTTCTAAGTCGCGGGCTTTTGCTAGTTTTTAATAAAAAAAACTAAATGACCGCAATTACCAGATACGTTCCTCTTAATATCTCACTTATTTCCTATTTCCTACTACCTATAACTATCTTATAAATGCGAAAGAAACTCTGTCTATATGTGACCTTCTTACTCTTAACCCGCTGAACAGATTGAGATGAAATTTGGTATGGAGATATTTTGAAACTTAGGCAAAAACATAGAAAATCTTCTATCTGAAAATCGTTCCCGCGGGTTAGTGACAGTCAAATTCTTTGCGGACGAAGTCGCAGGCAGAAGCTAGTTTTATAGTTTTTCATATACCTACTTGTGTTCCTTACGTTAGTGGTTAACTCAATTTCTGTAATAAACAGGTATGTTTTTTTTGAGAAAATAAAGTATGCCTAGTTTCGCGTTGACTTTAATAACTGTTTAATTATAGTTTGCGTGCGGCTGTGATATTCGATCGAAGCTGGAATTCATCAATAACACGAAATATATTTTTTAGCTCCAAAGTAGCGCCCAAAAATATAATACAATACGATGGCTCTTTATTGGGTATTCCCTTGACTTGTCTAAAAATGTTTTGCCTAATTTCACTTTGTCTAACAACTTTTACTATAATGAATAGTTTGTCTAAAGTCAATTTGATATTATACCAAAAGAGTAAGTGATAGGAAACAGGTACACACAGAGAATATTGCAAGATAAACAATAAGCAGCCTTGTTTAGAGCAATTTCTTCCGGGCAATATTTAATTTTGCAAATGATTTCGAAAGTAGAATTCATGCTACAAAATTTTCAAGGATGATACGAGTATAATGTTATATCTCTAGTAAATTAGAATAATCATTTTATTTTTTGTAAATAATTTGATACTTTTTTCAAAATAAAAAAAAGATAATCCACAATTTGACACAATTTCCTTGTTGTATTGTATTTTATTATATAGTTAGCTCTTTATTGCGCATAAAACTTTGTTGTTTTGTCATTATAAGT
Organism: Choristoneura fumiferana; assembly: GCF_025370935.1. Taxonomy (NCBI): domain Eukaryota; kingdom Metazoa; phylum Arthropoda; class Insecta; order Lepidoptera; family Tortricidae; genus Choristoneura; species Choristoneura fumiferana. The sequence continues at coordinate 175,384 of NC_133492.1, forward strand.
GCATTTTGTTCTTTATTGACAAATAAAGATACCTACTTGTTAAGACTCTAAAACATGTAATTGTAAAGGCTGACCTCACTTTTACGAGTAATATTCTTATTAAAATAATTTTGTAGTGCATTTTAATCTGGGCTAACTTTTTCTCCTGAAATCGTTGTTAGCGTAACCTTGAAGACGGCGTCATAATTGCATTGCATCGCGTCATCTGTCAACAGATGTCAACAATCAACATACAAAATGAGGTCACTGTCAATATTGTATGCTTTTTCATGCAAAACTAGCTTGATTTGAGTTTAAATCTGTTTAAAAATAACCTATAAAGGTAAATAAAAATTTAAGTACTGTATAATTTTTGTTACAACACTTATGGTAATGGTATTTTAATAAACATCTTGATACAACATTTAACTTTATATCCGAATTCAACCATTGCTTAATAATATGCAAAAACAATTTCAAATCAAATTAAATGAAATTAAACTGTCACAAATAAAAAATAAATGAAAATAAAAACTATTTAAACATATAATAAAACCTAAACCTGAGCTTGAAACTAAAAACTACCAGTCCGCGTCGTACTCGGCTTAAAAGTACCCATAATTCCAGCAGCATTTTCCCCGCTGTAAGGCCAGCGATTAAAAAAAAACACTAATATTATAAATGCAAAAGTTTGTAAGTCTGTTTGTATGTTTGTTTGTTACTTCATCACGTCTAAACCGGTGCACCGATTTAGATGAAATTCGGTATACAGATAGTTTGAGTCCCGGGGAACATAGGGTAGTTTTTATCCCGGAAAAATTGCATAGTTCCCGCGGGATAGCGATGACTGAATTCTACGCGTACGTACGGAGTCGCGGGTAACGGCTAGTCAGCAATAAAAATTAATCATTGAAATGTATAAGTATGTAAACGCATAACTTCCGAGCGACGGCAACGTATTGGATTGTTATATTTTATTTATAAAATAAACTAGAAATGGAGCGAAGCTGCAAGCCATAGCTAGTTTAAAATAGAATTTATAATGGTAGAAAATCCAAACCGGTTGTTTTTTTTTAATTCTTAAGTACTTGTTATAACTTAAATTGAATAAAGATATTTTGACTTTTGCCCGTGACTTAGTCCGTGAGGTTATAAATCCCCCCCCCCTTCTTTATGCCAAGTTAGAACTGCAAGAATTATTTAAAACACTATCCCAAACTAGTCATTACATTTTTAGCTCTTATCAAAGTCTAGATTAAGATAACGTATCGCGGTATCCTAGATTACGTCATGCCGTGTTTAGCTGAAAAATGTTATTTCCTCTTTTTTAGAGTTCCGTATAAAAAGACTCTAAACCCTATTATAGTTCGACAAAGATCCTAATGAACATGGCAAAAAACAGTGCTAGCGCGGCTAACTTGCATAACTTCACTTTTTACACTAAATGTCGCTATTAGTCTTTTGTTTCCGGTTTTTATTATATCTTAAAACCAAATAAGTAATCTTATATAACGTTTATAATAATACTTTAATCATATAAAACAATAAAGCGTCTTCGTAAAAACGTCATCCGCATTAATTGAGATCTTTGCCGCACTGTACTAAAACTCATTTATCTATATCCATCCGTCTATCATAAGGCTGTGTCTATTGAACTGCAGAAGACACTTATTTTTTTTACAGAGTTTTTATAAAGTTTTTTTGTAACAATGAAAAAAAAAATGTTTACCATCTTATACAGTGACTAGCTGCCCGCCCCGTCTTCATACGGGAATATAAATGACGCGAATTAGACTAATTCTACCGTCTTCTTTCTTCTAAGCGCCTTCTGTCTCATTCACTGATGCAATTTTTGTGTAGACATTTTTAAATTCGATTTTTATTCTTACATAGGCCGTTTAAAACATTTTCTTTCATACGAAAAGGTTTTTCTGACATTTACAAATACATTATTACAACAATGTTTAACCAAATAGGTATGTGCAATTCTAAAGTGAATCTTGCACGAACATTTTATTTAATTCACTTTTATTTATAACAGATAATTGTACGGAACGCTTTGTGAGCGAGTTTGACGCACAATTAGCCGATTTTTAACTCTATTAAAGTGGCTGAACTGCTGTTATGCCGTCGGCTGATGTAACCTGTCAGTTAACATTCAATTTTGGCGTTAAACAATCGTTTAATCGCCCAGTTACGGTTAAACAAGAAGTTAACACACAGATGAAAAAATACTGTCCAATTGCGTATTGTTACCGCAACTCTATATCTTTTGTACACTTTTTTTGCGATGATTACAAATAAATTATCTTTAACAATTAACTTTTAACGCACGTTCGTGTAGAATGTAGCGTGGTTATAAAGCAACCGTTAATATAATTTAACGCCTCGATTTACCAATCAACTAATTCTACAGTCGATCTATCCTCCGCCGTAAAAAAGTTACAACGACTTTTTTGAACGAGAAAAATCTAGTCTCATCAGACGCTTGAACAACACCGGCCTCATTAGCAAACACTTAATGAATGATTAAAACAGAACCACTGAGTCCACGACTGTCACCTGTCACCTTGTACGTACCTTTGACTAGCCGCTGCAGTATAATCTCCTTATGCTCGTGCGTGTGGGGTTCCCCGATGATGGCCAATAGATAGCACCCTGTTAGGGGGCTGGGAGGGGGCACGGAGGCTGACACCTCCGTCCCAAGAGACAAGGACCTCTCCTCGTCGGGATCCATGCCGACGTACCGGCGCGAGCGACGCGCAGTACCACTCGGCTCGATGACTCCGACCGGAATGAATTCTCCGGCACCGATTCACTCCATGCGCGCGCAACGTTTCAAAATCGACCGCTTCTTTCACGCAGACGCGACAGCGAATCAACCCTCTTTTCAGCCCTCTTTCTTCCACTCGCTGAAACGTCCTTAAGTTGGAAGGTAAGGGGTGGTTTAAAGGGCGTTTCGTTAGCCGGCTGTTGGTATGTCGGCGCACACGTGATCTGCATTGCGCCTAAACAACCCGGCGGAATAACCTCGGCGCTCAGCTGTTCGATACCATCCATAATGATATAATCACATGTAACTCTTCGTGCGTTTCGTGAAAAGTTTATAGGAAAACGCTGTACTGAAACGGAAAATGGCTTTAAGAAATGGCTTCTTTGGTAGGATTTTGTATAAGCAAACCTTCACGAAATTGTTGGCACTTATTAAGTAAATTCTCGTCGAAGGAAAGTTGCGACAGCCGTGATATTAATACACGTGAAAATTGGAAATTCGCTTTTAGTATACGGTAATTGACAACTCCTGAATTCGCCATATCCTATATTATATATTATGAAAATGTAGATTACGAGTATATGCATTTTTAGCGAAGAAAAAAAATCGTTCAATTAAAAATTAAAATGGTGATTATTTAAAAAAATCTGAAACATGCATTAGGTAAAGCGCTACTTGTGTGTGACGGCAGTCACGCGCTACTATATCATTCTAACTCTAATCTTGAATTTGAAACCTTTATAACTCCTTATAAGAAAAGGTAGACTAAAAATTGTTTTTCCATTTAAATTTTAATTTTTAATGTTTTTATTATGGCCCAAGCCCTCTTGTTCTAAGAGGAGGCCTCTGCCCTGCAGTGGGACGTATATAGGCTGGAATGATGGACTGAACTCGTAAATTTATCAAGCTTTGTTATAATTAATAAAATAGTGAAATATCGCATAATTTAAATACATATAGTTTTACTTGGGCATTGAGAACAACGCTGGGTTGCGTTTGAGGTTTCTTTCTTATTAGTTCTTGTGATCTAGTAGTTTATTTATTTTTTAAAGGTATACTAGATTGTTCCCGCGGCTTCGCACGCATTATCCATAGATCTGACAGTAAGTGGTAAATTCCCAAAATTACATCGTAATTCTAATTGATTTTGCATTATAACTAGCGGTTTTAGTTTCAACATTTTAACGGTATTCCCTGGGAATATTGGGATAAAAAGTAACCTATGCCATGTGTTATTCCAGACGCCTAGCCTATCATCCAAATCCATCTAGCCGTTTTAGCGTGAAAGAGTAACAATCATGCACACACATACTCACAAACCTTTCACATTCACATCCCACTAATAAAAGAAAGAAATAAATACATTTATTCACAACACAACAATAGACAACAGTACTCGTACACAAGACACAACAAATAATAAAAATAAATACATTCATTCACAACACAACAATACACAACAGTACTCGTACACAAGACACAACAAATAATAATAATAATAAATACTAATATTGAATAATGCTAATCCTGAATTATAAATGCGAAAGTTCGTAAAGTCTGTTCATTTGCCTGTTATCTCTTCACGTTTTAACTGCTGAACCGATTTAGATGAAATTCGGTATAGAGATAGTTTGAGTTCCGACATAGGATAGTTTATAACCCGAAAAATTACATAGTTCCCGCAGAACAGCGATACGAATTCATCACGAACGAGTCGCGGGCAACAGCAGCAAGTATGTTCTATTCCAATCCAATTTATGACATGCGTAAACAAAGACGCCATTAACCCGACCATAGACAAATAGTGATGTGAAAACCTAGAACCTATTGCAAAATAATTAATCTGTTCAGTAAATCGATTATTTATTAATTGGATAGATCAAAGTATTTTTGTCTATTTTATAATTTACAATACTTGATTTAATTCCAAAGACTGTTTATTCAATTATAAAAGCAGTAATTTTTAATTTTAAGGAAAGTAAATAAAAATCGCTTATTCGTCCACGCATTAATCTATTTTTAAACGTCGAATTTTCACCATCTCTACGCTAGTCTATGCTACTACAGATTATACACATGTTTCAATCAAGAAATAACGTCAGATTTTGACGAAGATTTTTCAAATGAAAAGTAAATATTGAAAACAAGTGAAAAAAGTGATAAAACATGTAGTTAAAAGACACGAATTATAGATAAATGTGTTATTGATTCGATCCAGTGGGTGTTTAAACAAGAATTTTGATGAAATCGGTTTGTTTACACTTTTAAAAAATTGGATAGGCATAACCTAGGACGCTGTTTTGCAATACTGAATCAACTCACTGTCATTTTGCAATACAATGTGAACTATTAAATTTCTTTTCTAAGGGTACATTGTATTGCAGAATTAATCAGGGTTAACACACTATTCCAAAACAGCGTCCGTTTATAACATGAATAGGATTCGATTTATGTTCACTCAGGTTGAGTCCTCAGCGACCATTCAATTCAATTAACTACAAATGTAGTTCCTCCCGAATTGTATGACCTCCTGGGGTCTGCAGTTCTCATCCCACAGGACAGCAGGCGAGCCTTGCTTCGGCCCATTAAACGCAAACTTCGACGGGAGACATGAAGCACCTATCGCAAGCTAGTAAAATATTTATGCTTGCCCTTCATCGTTATCTAACTGTAGACGTCCCATTACCAGGCCTTCTCTCAGAATGAGAGTGCTTGGATCGGGAATTTCAAACTCACCATTGAATTTCTTTGCGCGTGCAAGTTTTCTCGCGCCGTTTTCTTTTAACTAGTGCTGAATTTCAAGTGGAATTTCGTACATATTGCCGTTAGTATGGCAGTAGGTATACCTTCATCTCCATATATTACAATATGAATATCGAAAGACTCAGAGATGCGAGCATGGGCTTAAGCCCACGATCCTCTGCTTGAAAAGCCATAGGTCAAACGGCCACCACGACTAATGCTTATTTATTTACTTTATCTATCAGTACATCAGTAGGATGCAAAAATCTGTGAAACATAAAATTTCTAAGTATAACTAATTTGTTGGGGGTTAAAAAACATGACTTGTAATACTCCGATGACTACGCACGTTAAAATAACTCCTATGTTGCACACAACAAGGTCGAAATTCTAGTTAACCAAGGAAACAATCTAATTTAAAATTACTGTCTGTTAAAAAAGCGGCCAAGTGCGAGTCGGACTCGCCCATGAAGGGTTCCGTAGCAGCAAGTAACATAATATAAGTTTTCTTTACGATTTATGACGTATTAAAAAAAACTACTTACTAGATCTCGTTACATCATATATTTTTACCACTTTGGAAGTTTCTCTCGCGCAAACTATTCAGTTTAGAAAAAAATGATATTAGAAACCTCAATGTCATTTTGAGGACCTATCCATAGATTCCCCCACGTATGGGTTTGATGAAAAAAAAGTGAGTTTCAGTTCTAAGTATGGGGAACCCCCAAAATTGATTGTTTTTTTTTATATTTTTTTGGGAAAATCTTAATGCGGTTCACAGAATACACCTACTTACCAAGTTTCAACAGTATAGTTCTTATAGTTTCGAAAAAAAGTGGCTGTGACATACGGACGGACAGACAGACAGACAGACATGACGAATCCATAAGGGTTCCGTTTTTTGCCATTTGGCTACGGAACCCTAAAAAGTAATTTGTCTTTTGTTTCGTTTAGTTTTTGTCTCGTGATGCGCTGGACAGAGACGGATACTAAAACCTGCGGGTAGTAAATGTTACCTCATTTCGGTCCAAGGCATCATCTAGGCCTTTTGCACATTAAAAGACTAGCTTTTACGCGTATTTTTCCTTATCGTATTCCGTGTATTGTTTAGTCAAGTAAGATAATTTTAATAGAAATACCTGTGTTTCTGTTTTTAAGGAGTCAGGTATGTAGCATATTGTTTTTAAATAACCATTTTAATAGTAATATGCATTATTCATATTTGCAAATTATACTTTTGGCGGTGACTTAAAAAAATTCAACTGCATACGATTGAACTGTTTAAGCCGGTGTTGCCATACAATTTAATATTTTTATCATTTTTTTTTATTTTTTTTTTAAATTAGTTTTTAGATAAGGTCCTCACTGAAAATCAGCGCCACGGCTTGCCGTGGCATTATGCTGAGTGGGGACCTATTTAGCGTCATGTATGTCTTTATCTGTTTAAGTTTCAACAGTATAGTTCTGATAGTTTCGGAAAAAAGTGGCTGTGACACACGTTCGGACAGACAGACAGACAGACATGACGAATCCATAAGGGTTCCGTTTTTTTGCCATTTGGCTACGGAACCCTAAAAATGTGAATATTTTTTCTACCTTAAGCTTAGAACTTTCCAGCCGCCCCTCGTATGAAAGAATCCATGATCCTCATTCCAGCCTATATACGTCCCACTGCTAGGCACAGGCCTCCTCTCAGAAAGAAAGGGTTTGGTCCATAGGTCACCATAGTTCGCAAGTTTCATATGCACCCGATCTCAGAACCCGGACTTTAACCCACGATCCTCTGCTCAAGAGGCCATACGTCAAACTATTACGTTACCAGGGTTTCTTAAATGTATTAGATATTCATCATCATCATCATCATCATCCCAGCCTACATACGTCCCACTGCTGGGCACAGGCCTCCTCTCAGAACAAGAGGGCTTGGGCTATAGTTCCCACGCGGGCCCAGTGCGGATTGGGAACTTCACACGCACCATTGAATTGCTTCGCAGGTTTGTGCAGGTTTCCTCACGATGTTTTCCTTCACCGCAAAGCTCGTGGTAAATTTCAAATGTAATTCCGCACATGAATTTGGAAAAACTCAGAGGTGCGAGCCGGGGTTTGTATTAGATATTATTTAGGATAATCCAAAGCAATACTAACCTTGATTGTCTTAAATCTGTTTCCAGAATCGCCAGCATGCAGCCCCAAGGACGGTCATTCATTGTGGAGATAACAGTTGGCCGATAGCCAGCGGTGCTATTTGTCAGCTTTAGACTTTGTACAATGCCTAAGTATTGATCGAGACTTGACGGAATGGAATATGATCAAAAGCCCATTCATCATCATCATCCCAGCCTATATACGTCCCACTGCTGGGCACAGGCCTCCTCTCAGAACAAGAGGGCTTGGGCCATAGTTCCCACGCGGGCCCAGTGCGGATTGGGAACTTCACACGCACCATTGAATTGCTTCGCAGGTTTGTGCAGGTTTCCTCACGATGTTTTCCTTCACCGCAAAGCTCGTGGTAAACTTCAAATGTAATTCCGCACATGAATTTCGAAAAACTTAGAGGTGCGAGCCGGGGTTTGAACCCACGACCCTCTGCTTGAGAGGCGATAGGTCAAACCACTAGGCCACCACGGCAAAAGCCCATTGGCACCAATCAATTGACAACTAGTTTTTATGAGTATGGCTGTTCAGAAATGTTCAGGTTCTGTTTTCGATTCTACTCGCATACTGAGCTACTTTTGTTCTGCAACTTTTTTAAAACAGAACCAGTGTTTTTTTTCCCTTTTTTATCCTCGTACTACTTATGAGACAGTAATAACACCGCCCTGTCCGTTTTTTTTTATTCGACTGTATGGCAAACGAGCAAGTGGTTCTCCTGATGGTAAGAGATCACCACCGCCCATAAACATCTGCTACACCAGGGGTATTGCAGATGCGTTGCCAAACTAGAGGCCTAAGATGGGATACCTCAAGTGCCAGTAATTTCACCGGCTGTCTTACTCTCCACGCCGAAACACAACAGTGCAAGCACTGCTGTTTCACGGCAGGATTAGCGAGCAAGATGGTGGTAGCAATCCGGGCGGACCTTGCACTAGGTCCTACCACCTGCAAAACTGCCGATACACTGACTTAACGATTAAACTTTGAGGATCAATAAATTATCTAAATTCTAGTTAGATATTTGAAAAAGTAGTAGCTCAGTTATGGGAGTCGAATCGGACCTTACATTTAAAGCCATGGTCAGAGACATCCTGTAGATATACTGCCGGCAAATCAGTGAAAATTGACAAGATTTCATTTTTTAATACCTGTAAATTACTACAGGAATAATCTAAAGAGTTTTGCCTCCTGAACATGGGAAAATATTTATTATCATTTATTTCTGCATATTTAAAAAAATACAAAAAAAAAATATAGCTGAATTTGCCAACATTACCACAGAATAGATATGATTCCTTTGCCTTTTTCACCAGAAAAAGGAGCTCTCATAATTTTGACAACTTCTACGTCAGATTTACGTGATCTTTTTTTTAATAGAGACTAGACAACAGTAATGGATCTATTGTGTGATAGTTTTGGAGTTATGCTCTTTTAGAATAAGCACGTCTTAATTTTTTTAAAATAAATTAATTAATAATAGTAGCGAAATTTTAAAAATATAAGCGTCTTTCTCTTTCCAACCAGAATACAGAGAACGAATAAAATTATAGTCTTAGAAATATGAAATCTTGTCAATTGAACCCAAATTGGTACAATGGCGGCAGACATGATGATCACTCCAGCGTTCCTTATATTGGCCGACGTTGCCGCAACATGTAGCCCAACATCCAGCATACAAATGCCTACCTTATTCCAAACGTATCTCTTAACCAGATAGCTTCCGTCCGTTCGATTGAGTCCAATAATTTCTTATTAGCGGGTGTCAGCTGGTAAGCCGCTAATCGCTCAGTTTCATCGGCGCAGGCGCACGCGCTGGTTAAGGGGCAGCTTACGAAACCATTATAATTATTCTTCCATGCAGTACAGATAATATATTATCATTACATATGTAGTGTGTATTTGTATTGTGTATGTGTGTGTGTATTTCTATCGGATTTCAATCGGAATACGGCGGCACCCAAAGCGTCAATCAAAAAACTTTTAAACAAAAAATGGAACCGAGTTCAAAAACCTTGAAAATAATTTTCTACTTTCTAGTTTGAAATCGGTGCCACAGCACGAACCAGCAAGAGTGGAACTATATAGTCGTCTACCTCACTCAAGGTTTTTGAAGTCGGTTCCATTTTTTGTTTAAAAGTTTTTTTTAATGGTTTTTAGTGATTTGTAGTTAAAATGCATGTCACGACGATTCCATTAAGCTCAAACACGGCATAGTTATATTATTTTATAACAGGGTACCGGTACCTACGGTCTTCATCATCAGGTCCAGTTCACCAAATGATACTTTCTGAATGTAAATACTTGAATTGATGTCAAAAATGCCAAAATCGCTATAGGTGTGCCTTAAAAATGCCATTTTGCCCTCGATTTCTCTAAGATCCCATCACCAGCTCCTGACTAGGTGTCAATAGAACCACCTTGGAAATATGTCCTTTGGAACAAAAAGAGAATTTTGAAATTCGGGCCAACAATTGGCGGAGTTATCGCGTAACAAACACACCAAAAAGAAACGTACAGACGAATTGAGAACCTCCTCCTTTTTTGAAGTCGGTTGACTATTGTATTAAATGAGTGACATTTTCAAAATTTATAAAATTATCCCAGAATATAGGTACATACGTCCTACTACAACAGGGCACAGGCGCACAGGACTCCTCTCAGAAGAAAATATGGAACTTTATTGTTTAGTTTCAAATGTCAAAATGAAAAAGGTCCCGCTGTACGATGGGTCCTGAAACTAAATGAGAGAGCATGATAAATACGAACTTTTCTATAATAAATCTGTAACATATAGTTGTAACCTTTACTTGCCCTAATTTCATTTGCCCGAATACAGAACCGTGCTGTTTTCAGGATTTTTTAAAATGTCATCTTATAGAATGCAGTAGGTTAGGTTAGTTTAATATCAACTCTGAAGAAAATACTATTTCAGAAATAAATTACTTTATGGCAAATGAAAATTATGGAAAACAACACATATGGCATATGAAATGCGGGCAAACGATAGAGAACCAGTTGTAGCAATATAAAACATTTATGCGATAAATTCAAATAAATTACTCTTTCTTTCATTCTAAGAATCTAACCTAACTGACTTAACAAAAGTTTAAACACCCCCGACAATATCATTTCAATGTTTAACATCCCAAAAATAGCTGAACCGCTTCTAATAAAACATAGCTAAGAACCATCGCCAGGATATTCAATTTCACGGTAAAAACCGCATTAAAATCGGTCCATCCTTCTGCGTCGGAGTTTAAAAACAAACCCAGCAATGCACTTCGCCTTACCACTAAGCGACACGCTCCAGTGCTCTATGCAAAGTTAGAAATTACGAGACCACAAAAGATGGTATCAGCTCACGGACTATGTTGCAGGTTGGTCAAAATCCAACAAGCTTTATAACTTATCAATTTACAAATATTCTCTAGATTTGTGCCAGCTATTCAACGCGATATTTTTTAGTACCCGACTTTCCGAAAGAGGATTGTTTTCCAAGCGTATGTATTGTGTGTGGTTTTTGGTTCAACCTGTAGTCTTAACGGCTCGACGATTTTCAATGTATTATGAGGTAGATAAGTATTATTATTCTTCAGAACTGTCAAAGATAATGTGGTAATGAGGGCTATCGCGAATGAATTCGCCGCTAGAGGCGCTAGTGTAGCGTGAGGTCTCCGAAATGTCAAATCTCATAGTTTTTGGGTGAGCTACGCGGATTTATTTATAATTAGAATAGTTTTGTGAATATTTTGCAATATCTGAAATTAATTATGGCAAATATGTGTTCCGGGGCAATGAATGTCTGTGTTTTGAGACAGTTTTGTCTTTCGGAAACCTTTGTCCTCCCTTTTTTCCGAACAAAACGGGGACTTTGCAACACTGTGGCATGCTCGATATTTTTATGCTACGGTTTTAAGGTGTATTAAATATGATTTTAATCTAAACTTTGTTTTCACGCCCGTAATAACAGACTTTGAAAGCCATACTTAAAAACCTCACGCAACAGTGCGCCATCTAGTGAGACAAAAAACGATAGCCCTCATTAATTATATCATTTGTCACCCATAAACAAATCCCTTCATTTTTTTGCGGACTCTACTTTGAAATATTATAGTTTTGACTAATCTAATGATACCTCATAATGTTGAAAACCGTCCAGCCATTTAGGCTACAGAGAGGATTAAAGAAATAGACATATACAGGGTGTCTCTGAAAATAGGGCTTTGAATTGAAGGTTCGATTCTACTCACAAAACTAGGCTATTTTTGTTTTGTAACATTAAAAAAAAATAGATCATTTATTGATCCTCAAAGTTTAATTGTTAAATCATTGTATCTGACATAGCGGTGTTAAAATGGTTTTCCACCGGCGAGGCGAGACGAGACGAGGCGAGACGAGAATTGAAATTTGTATGGCGGCGCTCGCGGCGGCTCGCGGCGGGCGCGCGAGAATGCATACAAATTTCAATGAGGGCTATCGTTTTTTGTCTCACTAGATGGCGCACTGTTGCGTGAGGTTTTTAAGTATGGCTTTCAAAGTCTGTTATTACGGACGTGAATACAAAGTTTAGATTAAAATCACATTTAATACACCTTTAAACCGTAGCATAAAAATATCGAGCATGCCACAGTGTTGCATAGTCCCCGTTTTGTTCGGAAAAAAGGGAGGACAAAGGTTTCCGAAATATAAACTGTCTCAAAACACAGACATTCATTGCCCTGGAACGCATATTTGCCATAATTAATTTCAGATATTGCAAAATATTCACAAAATTATTCTAATTATAATAACCCGCGTAGCTCACCCATAAACTATGAGATTTGACATTTCGGAGACCTCACGCTACACTAGCGCCTCTAGTGGCGAATTCATTCGCGATAGCCCTCATTCTCGTCTCTCCTCGCCTCGTCTCGCCTCGCCGGTGGAAAATCACCATTATCGCTGTCTCTTGGTACCGGGGCCTTGAAATAACTTTTGTCATTTATTTGACATCTGTAAGATAAACATTTATCAATGTACATTATATTTAGTATTGTGTCGCATCAAACCTTCATCACACTAACCTACTAATCACATTTAATTTGTATGAAAAAATAAATAAATGTTTTCAAAAAGTAACAAAAGTAGCTCAGTTATGCGAATTGAATCGAATCTTCGATTTAAAGCCCAGGAACTCCCTTTAGATTCACTCATACGCTCGAGCTACATAACCCTCATTCGGGTAGGCAAGTAAGAGACGGTAGATAATTAAAGCTTAACGCTAGCAGAGCTGCGGGTAAAAACAAGTCAATGAACTAAAACCATTTCCTTGCTCACCCGCGACCTTATTATAATTAAGCTTATGCAAAATATGCGTGTTCATGCAGTTCATCCTACTCCACACTGTAAGAACACACACAAATCACACAAACCCATCTATCACCACCACCACACTACACTGACGTGTTTCGAACTCAACCAGAGCTCATCTTCAGAGTAACTCAACCGTACACCATGCTACTAGTTGTTAGACTAACAACACATTAATCCCACAAACCCTACGAATAATAATTATTCGTAGCACAAACCCGCCTATCACCACCACACTACACAGACGCGTTTCGAACTCGACCAGAGCTCATCTTCAGAGCAACAGAACCGTACACCATGCTATTAGATGTTAGACTATTATTAAAAGCTAGTAAACATCATCATTAGCATTATCCATATTTTACTCAAAATATCGTTTTTACCGCAAATGAAATCCTTACTTGTCATAAATCAGAAGTCATTTACTTTGCCATAAACTGCAAGCCATCTTACACGTACTAACCGTAACAGTTAACCCTAACTAGAACCCGTAGTTAAACTTTTATTATGCCGTAATCCCGTAATACTGTTTAATAAAATACTAATCAAGTCAACTGAGTATTTTACTAACAGACTTCAAAAAAGGTTATCAATTCAGTTGTGTTTTTTTATATTTGTCACTTGGTCCATTTTGCAGGTGGTAGGACCTTGTGCAAGGTCCGCCCGGATTGCTACCACCATCTTGTTCGCTAATCCTGGCGTGAAGCGTTTGTGGAATTTTACTATCAAGTTGCAAAAACTACAACCACCGTACACGTCCCTCTCAAAGAGAGTTTACTTTGACACTGGCGAAATTGTCCTATTAATTAGGACAGAAAAGTCATATTTTAAAAGAGATGAAGAAGAGTTAAAACAAAGTAGTATCACTTTATTTATTTTATAAGGAAAATTAACAGTCTAAATTTTTGACTAAAATATAAACTGTGTTTATTAGGGCCTTCACTAACCACCATTCAATTGTGGTTGTGTGAAAAATACACGCTGTATACGGACACGTTACTACTACACACAACAGAGGCCGTATTGCTTAACGCTTCTGATGCTCGCAATCGCAATCAAATGACAGATTTCACATTAAAAAAACTGTAATTTTATGGCGATCGCGAGCGTCGGAAGCGTTAGGCAATACAGCCTCAGCTCATCTTGTTAAATTGAAAATACAAACTGAAATATAGATGCACAGAAAAACCAGAAAAATAAGACCATCACTGGGAAACGAACCCAGGTCCGTACTGCTATACCGCTACACCACTGTGGTGTAGCGGTATAGCACGCGGTACGGAATACCGAGGACCTGGGTTCGATTCCCAGTGATGGTCTTATTTTTCTGGTTTTTCTGTGCATCTATATTTCAGTTTGTATTTTCAATTTAGGTTTTACGGGATGACCGTAGAAGTAAAAATTTGGAATTGAAATAAAAAATACAAAAAGATTCCAAAAAAACCAATCTTCATCTTGTTAAGTTTTTTTACCTATAAGTAGTCAAGTTGTCTCTTTGGCCTCACGTTTCCGAATAGTTCGGCAGCGGAGGCCCGGCGGCACGGCGGCGCCCGTGCGTGCCTGCCTATTGATCGCGCGCAATGCGGCGCCTCTTACTAACAGCTGATTCGGTTTGCTGTTTCACTATAGTTTTAGACTCGTTATACGGCCATTATGATAGCTCAGTCCATTCTGGCCAGAATGACGATACCCTATGTCGACAATACTAGGTGTTTAAAAAATCCTATACAGCCGCCATCAGATTTCGGAGCGGCCTAGATGACCAAAAATATCGAAAATACAACTGAGACATGGATGCACAGAAAAACCAGAAAAAGAGACCAGCACTGGGAATCGAACCCAGGTCCTCAGCAATCCGTGCTGCGTGCTATAACCCCTACACCACTGCTGGACAGGAATCTAGACACGAATTTTTCCTATGCATACATATCTCAGGTTGCTTATTTCTACTATGCTACTTAACCAGCAGCACTAACAAAATTTGGAGTTTGGATTAAGTAACAAATTTGGAGTTGAAATAAAAAATACAAAAAGACTCCAAAAATCAATCACAATAATATCGAAACATGAACTGTAATACCTTAATAATAGAGTGCATGTGCCGATATTTTTGACCAAGTTGTCAGCTCCAAAATATCTGATGGCAACTGTACACTGTAACCCATATTGGGACTACTGATTACTAATATGATACAAGTGGAAAAACATAGATTTTTTTCTTAAATATTGTATGGAGAGTCTCCTTGTGGCTCAACTTCCATACAAAACTTTTTTTTTCGAATTTTAATGTTTTTCCACTTTGTATCGTATTATTAATAATCAGTAGCCCTAATATGGGTTACACAGGATTTTGTAACATCCTGTATATACCTACAATAAGAAAAGAGACCCGCTACAGCCCTGTAATTTATATTTTTATACTACCCAAAAGGATATGGGGCAACGTCAGGGTAGGTAGAACGAAAATACTAACGCTGCGGTTTACTTACAGAGTCCGGTGACCAGGCCCGGGCGGGCCCGGCGGTTTGCAATCTCTAGTGGAAATCTAATTCAATTGTTTATTATTGTATCTTAGATTCACAGAGGCGTTTGTTTTAACAATTACTATGGTGTGAGATTTAATTTAACGTATGTAAGTAAACGAGCAATTGTTGTACATTTTACTTCGGAGATTTTCGGGGGGAAAGTCTTTCTTTGCTAATGGTATCAATGAGTTTTAAGCCGCAGTTACTGAAATAACTGACTGGTCGTCGAGTCGAATTGAAATTATACTAATACAAGTTGTTGCCTGCGACTTCGTCTGCGGATGATTCGTCTATCGCGTACCCGTGGGACCATCCTACACCTACCATCTCGGGGTCTCATAATACATACCGAATAGCTGTTCCCGTGACTTTATCTTTTTATTCTTAGAATTCTTTTATTGCGTTCCCGCGGGGACTAAAAATTTTCCGGGTTGAAACCATCCTTTTCGGGGTCTCAAACTATCTCCAAGTCAAATTTCATCAACACCGATTGATGAAATTACATGCGAAACTTTTTATGTACTTACGTGCGTAGAAGTTTGTTGTTCTGTCACGCTAGAATGACTGGACGCATTATTAGAATGAGAGAGAGAGAGAGAGAGAGAAACATTTATTATACTAATACAAGTTACTTCGTCTGCGAATGATTCGTCTATCGCGTACCCTGGGACCATCTACACCTACCATCTCGGTCTCATAATACATACGAATAGCTGTTCCGTGACTTTATCTTTTATTCTTAGAATCTTTTATTGCGTCCCGCGGGGACTAAAAATTTTCCGGTTGACCCATCCTTTTCGGGTCTTCAAACTATCTCCAAGTCAAATTTCATCAACACGATTGATGAAATTTGACTTGATAAATATAAGTATGAAATGCGAAACTTTTATGTACACGTGCGTGGAAGTTTGTTAAAAAATAACATGAATAGTATAAGGAAAGAAAGTAGATGACTAGTAGAAGTAGAATGAAATTATTTATGTAGAAAGCTGAACATTTGGAATTTATAAAACGTAATACATATTAAATACCCAAGACTCGACACTAAACATTAATGTTTTTCATACAGAACACTGCACTGACCGGAATCTCTAGCTTTGTAGTCAGGTTCTTTAACCACTGCTATCGAGTAGTCGCTTGTATGAGTATGATTATGGTTGGTGTGTATGTATGGACTTGGTAGGAAGCCATATGATAGTGGTATTTCCACTCGTAGGATTGGTCTTTGGGCAGTAAGATTCTGAACGGTATAGCTCCTGAAGGTATATTGACGATCTATTAATTTAAAAAGGTGTTCAAATATGCACAGTAGCCTGACGTCTACATGATCCGGCTGAGCTGTACCTACAAAACCGATTAAATTAAAGACGATAAAAACCTCTAAATCATGATTAACCGTCATAAGCGGAGACATTTTCCGTTCGCGAATTAGGTACTTGTCGCGGCGAGATAGGGACAAGTCATGAGAGAAAAGCCTGACTATCAGCCGTCGGACGTCCACTGATGGACATAGGCCTCTCATAAATCTCCAGTTTGTCGGTTGGAAGCAGCCCGCATCCACAATGCGCGTCTTTAACTAGGTCATTCGTCCATTTTGTTGCCTATAGGCATAATATATTTGCGGTCTCCATTCGAAAACTTTGCGGCCCCAACGGCTAACTGTTCTCTGTGCTATAAAGAGACCATAGGACAAACCTATAAACCACCACGACGATTTTTAGTACAAAATATCTGAGACTAATATCTGAGCCTGAGCCGTGGTGGCCGAGTGGTTTAACCTATGGCCTCTCAAGCAGAGGATCGTGTGTTCAAACCCCGGCTCGCACCTCTGAGTTTTGCGAAATTCATGTGCGGAATTACATTTGAAATTTACCACGAGCTTTACGGAAAACATCGTGCGGAAACATGCACAACAAACCTGCGAAGCAATTCAACGGTGTGTGTGAAGTTCCCAATCCGCACTGGGCCCGCGTGGGAACTACTGCCCAAGCCGTCTCATTCCGAGAGGAGGCCTGTGCCCTGCAGTGGGACGTATATAGGCTGGGATGATGATGATGAATATCAGCCCCCCTACCCCTACTGAAGCTGAGTTTCCAAAAATAATATGCGAGCATGTGTTACGAGTTCACCAACCAATAGAAACGCTTCACTTACCTCGCCTCGCACAGCACATCTTTGGTCGAAACAGCTGAGCGGAGCGAGGCGTTAATGAGAAACATATTCCTCGCAACATATCTTCCTAACCCTACTGATAGGGTTAGAAGGAATTGTTTGGTTTTTGATTTCAACGATCAAAAATTATAGGTTAGCTCCTCACTGAAAAGCAGCGCCATGGCTTGACGTGACAATGCTGAGTGAGGTCCTATTTAATGTAATATTTTTGTGGCCTGTATTACTCTGTTAGTTTTAATTCACAAATTAAGCTCTCTTATTCTTTAAGCCTGTTCGTAGCTCTTATTCGTATCGTTTTAACTCAAATTTCTATCAACATTGTTATTATTATTGTTCCCCTTAATGGCGATCAACATTGTTCTGGTTTTATTTCGCGTTGTCTGCTGATGTCATAATTGTAATTGTCATATGTCAATGTCAAATTATTCTTATCTTTTTCATTACATGTACTGTTGCCATGATAATGTGGGCTATACAGCCAACTTATATTTTAGTCTCGTAGCTATTTTTGTATTTGATTTCACTTTGATTTGTTTTGTGTGACTTTCCGTAATTGCACTCTCCTGTGGCCGGCGGAAGACCAGTGCGGGTTTTTCAACCAGCGATATGCTGAGCCGGGACCTTTTTATAGCGGCAACATTTCCTATTGTTATTTTTACTTATTATGTCTCATTGCTGTTATAAATAAATTATTTATTTTCTTTCTTTCTTTCTTTCTTTCTATTTAGCGTCTTGTATGTCTCATATTGTTTCTTTCGTTCTGTGATTGTAACGTTTTATGGCGTTAAATAAATATATTTTATTTTTTCTTTCTGAATACAATCTCTTGTCACTCATCCCTCGCACCCACGCAAGAGGCCCGAGGAAAATTTAGCACTTAACGCCTCTCGTGCAACACAAACGTTCTTCAATTAGCGAAGCTGCTGGATTAACTCGAGTTTTCAATCGTTTTATTGTTGTTAGAAAAAAATGTGGCTCGTTCATGTAAGGTCCATAGAGGACAATTATACAGGGCGTCCCAAAACTATGCGACATGAAATAAATAAAAATAAAATAAATATCACGGGACAATTCACACCAATTGACCTAGTCCCAAAGTAAGCTTAGCAAAGCTTGTGTTATGGGTACTAAGCAACGGATAAATATAATTATATAGATAGAAACATACTTAAATACATAGTAAACACCCAAGAGCCGAGAACAAACATTCGTATTTTTCATACAAATATCTGCCCCGACACGGGAATCGAACCCGGGACCTCAAGCTTCGTAGTCAGGTTCTCTAACCACTAGGCCATCTGGTCGTCAAAAAATGAAGGTAAAGTACTTTTGCTTGCATTTCATTGATATGGACCTCCTGTCAATAAACTAAAAATAATTACTTTGCTCACCCGTGAGCTAAAAATGCGATGTGAAAAATGTGTGTTCACGAAGATAAGCTCTGTCTGGTGTGTATAAGTGTTGTGGTGGTGGTGATAGTTGGGTTTGTGTGATGTGTGTGTTTTCTTACAGCATAGAGGTGGAGGAGCTGCATGAACACACATTTGTTGCATAGACGTAGCTATCGTAAGGTCACGGGTGAGCAAACTAATTTGTTTTTAGCTCATTACCAGTAGATAGAATATTTTGCAGGAAGAAGACTTCATTTATATTTTTAAAAGTAAGTACCTACCTAATACTGCATTCACAGATTTTCTAAAATAAGGTAAGTACTTGCTTCTTCTGAGATTGAAATTTGATATATGAAGATAGCTTTTATCAACATCAACAAGAAAAACAAGAGAAGCCTGTAAATCTTTTTTTATCTGTGAATGGCAGAAGCCAATCTAAAATGCTTTGCTTAGGAGCAGGGTTCTGCTAACACTGGATAGATTCATAAATACCCACAAATTTGTACGAAACCCTCGGTGCGCGAGTTCAGCTCGCATTTGACCGATTTTATTTTAATTCCATAACGATGTAGACAGGTACCAACTGCAGCTTATGCGTCATTATGAAAATATTTATTACACCGAAGTAAGTTACTTATATTATGTGAAGTGTATAATAATTATGTCATGTGTTATAACAAAGTAATTGGAATAAAAGTGACAAAGGGTGCCAAGGTCAACGTTAGGCACGCTTTAGGCTAATTAGTTTAACATCTTACGTCATACTTAGGAAAAGCGACCAAACATTGCCTTTCTAATTTAGCTTTATTTCGCGTAAATTCGGCAACGACAGTCAGTTAACATTAATTATATTTAGAAGTATCCAAAGAGGAAGGAGAGGAAGTATCTCAAACAACCATGTACAGTCAGCATCAAAAGTAACGGATCACTTTTTAGGGTTCCGGAGCCAAAATGGCAAGAACGGAACCCTTATAGTTTCGTCAAGTCCGTCTGTCTGTCTGTCCGTCCGTATGTCACAGGCATTTTACTCGAAAACTACAAGAAGCCGCTATTTAGTTTTGTAGTTAAATTACAAAAATAAATATTTATAGCACTCCATACACGTAACAGAAATTGAAAAAAAAAATTAACTCGCACTTTAACGTGTGGCACGTAGTTCGACAGATCTTTTAAAAAGATAGTAAGATTTCTCAAAAACTTTTTTGATTAAGTGAACATTTCCGGAAATGATCGCTCCCAAAGTAGCAAAAATTGTGCCCCCCCTCCCTCTATCTTGTAAACCGTTTGTCCAAAAAATATGGAAAGGTAACGCTTAATAAATACTTTCAACTAAAATTGGTTTCAACATGACCGGATATACCGTTTTTGAGTTATTGCCGAAAAACTGCGCTTCTCAACAAAAGGACGTAAGTGCCGTGAAGATACGCTCTTTTTCTGATAATAGATTGTAGTAAGTGTTTTAATTGTGTTATAACGCACATAATATTACTTGATTTTTTCGTAATGACTACGGAACCCTATCTTGGGCGTGTCCGACACGCTCTTGGCACATTTAGCACATGTTGTGGCGTTCTAAGGGGGAGGCCTTTGTCCAGCAGTGGACGTCTTCGGGCTGATGATAATGATGATGATGATGATTAGCACATTTGTCAAATTTGTATAGTGTTAAGCACGTTGCTGTAAAACGACAAAGTACAAAATATGCAGCTACTTTTGATGCTGACCAACTGACCAACCACTCGAACTCGAACCAACTGAATTGTGACCCACTGTATAACCATTTCATACAAAAAGTCATAGTGATATCGCATTGCTGTGCATTGAATAAATTTATCAAGAAAATAATGTGGGCGATTAAAAATCTAATTAATTGTACATTTTGCTTCACTTGTTTATCCACACTCGACAGTATTTCCCAAATGGGCGTGACGGTTTACTAATACTACTCGTGGGTAGCCGATAAACAAGCCTTAGGAGGATCTCTTGAGCGCCTCGCAGACTTAGCGCGTGCGTTTTATGTGTCACGATATAAGGACAGTTGTTCACAAGAAAGACCTCTACATCGTTTTGTTACCTTTCTACGGCAATCCTGTGCCTTTGACCAAGATAAGCGCCAACTCTAGGGTCCCCCGAGGCCAGAACTAACCTCCTAAACATTTAGTTATCCTTCATTTACTTATTTTTGAACTTTTTAAAAGAGAAAAAATCCGCGTTCCGCACCCCCAAATAACTGTCATTTTTGAAAAACCATAGATTTCTTTCAGAATAAGTTTTGCGAATAAAAGATCGGACAAGTGTGAGTTAGATGAACAGACCGGACAAAATTGTAGGTATATAATGAATATCCTGTATTAGCAGAGCCCCTCTCTTGAGGAAAAAGTAAGCAGCGTGGGGTCATTATACCTAGATGACAGTGATTATACTGATATATACCACATACTGTTTAGTGTGAGATTAGGAAAATTGGTGTAAATTGTCCCACGGTATTTTTTTTTATTTTTTAGGCAGTCTGAAAATGTTAATTTTTTGTGTCAAAACGGACACAAAAAAGTTAAGACTACTACTTTTCCCATTGGGTGTATTATAAGAGCTTCCGTCTCCTTCTTATACATAAATGCTTTAATTTTCCTAGAAAGCAATGACCAAGATATAAATGATACTATCCTATCATCTGCGTATATGCACAAATAGGAAATGAGCCATCCCCAGTTCCTTCCATTCTAAAAATGAAGTTACAAACTACAAAAATGGAAAATATTTATTTTCGCCCACGTATCCGCATGCCCTAACACTGCGGTAATATCCACTCGAAAATTCCCCTAAATCGCGAAAGATCCTTTTTGATAATCCCCATTCTTACCGCCAAAGTATAATAGCTTATAAATAAACACATTCGAACGTGTGAATCTAACACGTGAAAATGCTCGATTGCAAAAT
This sequence comes from Choristoneura fumiferana, assembly GCF_025370935.1. Classification (NCBI taxonomy): domain Eukaryota; kingdom Metazoa; phylum Arthropoda; class Insecta; order Lepidoptera; family Tortricidae; genus Choristoneura; species Choristoneura fumiferana. The sequence goes on from NC_133492.1 coordinate 197,406, forward strand.
ATTTGAGGAATCTGTGGTGACCAAGCTTATTTGTAATAAGAAAATAATGTGGAGGATTACAAATTTAAAACCGGCTAAGAGCGTGTCGGACACGCTCAGGATAGAGTTCCATAGCCATTACGAAAAAATCAGGTAATATTTTCCTAAGGATTTTATACTCTAGGACTAATTGCCTCTTAACTAAGCAGAGGACGGATAGACAGACCGAATGGCCAAAATATAAGGTTTCGTTTTTGTCATTTTGACTACAGAATCCTAAAAATTTGTATGAAGAAAAAAAATAGCATAAATACACATCTGTTTAATCCAACATGTTCTTAAATAAGATATTAAACAGTTCAATAAAATCATCATAATCATCTAGCTATCATTGTAGCTAGCATTGTATCTTATTGTAAGTGCTGGTGGCCTAGTGGTTTGACCTATCAGACTTGACTCAAGCAGAGGGTTCGAGCCCTGGTTAGCACCTTTAAGTTTATGTGCTCGTAATTTATGTGCAAAATTATATTTGAAAAACATGAGCTTTGCGGTGAAAGATAACATTGCGAGGAAACCTGCAAACGCCTGTGACGAATTTCAATTGTGTGTGTATGAAGTTTCTACGTGCGTAGTGCGACGTACTTATTTATATACTTAAGGGGCTACCCGAGGTTTTCATCGATTTTTGACAAGTTTTGAATCGTATCTCCTACTTTTGCACTACAGATAGAATTATAAGTCAAACGGCTATCGGTTCTCCAATCTTTATCTCCGTTTTTGTTTACCGGATTTTGAAAAAAATTAATACTTAATTTTGTATGATTTTTTTAAACATTGTCTGAAAAAACACTAATTTCGTATCTCTATTGACATAAAAAATCTAACATATACGAAATCTACATATTTCGGTTCGTCTTTGACGTTTCTAAAAAACTGGTCGAGGGTTTTCATTTGAAACTAATTAACAGAAAAGTTATGGTCAGAAAACCAGTTTTTTGGCCTAAAATTGTTCAACTTTGATGCCAAATATCTCGAAGACAATGAACTTTGAAGTAAATATGGGATACTATATTGCTTAAAGCCGTTGTTGTTAATATTATAAGCTGCAAAAAACATTAGAAAACTAAGGAATTCAGATCGAAGGTCATTGGGGCATAGGATCCCCTTAAGCCGAGAAGATAAGACGACGACAGACCACATCACTCAAAGAACAGATAACGTTGGGGAAGAAAAGTCATCGAGTGGCGACCACGAACCAGAAGACGAAGCGTTGGCTGGCCTTCTACTAGTCACTAGCTTAACTGGATTAACGACATCGTGAGAGTTGAAGGCAACCAGTGGGTGCAAGTGGCAAATTCATTGTGGCAAGGTCCGTTTGTTCAGCAGTGGACGTGTTGGCTGGTCATGATGATGAGATGAAATAAATTTTTAATGCTTAACAAAAACTCATTTTCGTATTATTTTTTCATGCGAATCGTGTTGAACCTGGTGTGAAAGACGACTCAAAGTAAGCAAATATGGAGTTTACCGAGGGATTGCTGTAAATCTCTTTTAAGAGGATCCCTTATATCAAATAATCCGTCTACCCATTGCGTGGTTTATAGCCCTATGTTAACACGAGAGTTAGATGTTTACTAAAGATATTTAGGAGCCGAAAATATAAGTTTGTTATTTATAGTGAAATAAAACGGATAACGGGTCTTTAATCGAATAATCTCGACTTGTTTCGGACTAATTCAAGCATTCGCGCAGTGCGCTTTTTGCAGCAGCCGCCGTGGTGTGCTCCGAGAGGAAGGGCTAAGAAATAGTCCGAAACGTCGAGCTAAACTCAATTAAAGACGAAAGTTATCTGTATTATTTCACTACCGGTGAGTCTCACGGTAGTTTCATGTTCAAAGTTTGTTGTTCATACTTCACTAGCTTTTGCCTGTAAAATAACAATTTTTCATCTGCTAAGAATTTGTCTATCATAAGTTTGGCCTAATATTGATAACTCTAAAATCTAATTACCTAAAGCATAATACTCCTAACATAAAACCCCCTAAAACCCATATATTGAAGCGAGCAAGCGAAGGAGCGAGCAAGACCTTCCGGGGCACCCCGACTCGGATAGGTTAGGTTAGAAGGAGGTTATTTTTTTTGTCATCCCTAAACGATCCCTACCTACTATAATATAACAATTACAATTATGCACATCAATCATTCGACAGTTGAATCTTAGCCACATCAAACGATAGGACAAATAATATTTAGGACAAAGATAATAGGAGCAAAAATTTCGGACATTCAAAAATATGCGAAACAAAGTGTATGCCATACGCTATTAGGACAAAAGACGTTATGCGACACAACGATAGGACTAATAATTGTATGCCATCCGATATAGATCCGACAGAAACCTGTGCCAAATTCCGTACCTCTAATCCTAGCATTACCTAAAAATTTTGAAATTTTAACCCCATTCTGGGAATTTAATTTGACTGCCAAAGCAAAAGCGAAACCAAGAGTAAAACCTATCAAAAGTCCGATTCTAACCACATAATTCTTCACCAAAACCTTACCGAAGATAGATAAGAATATCAACTGTTTTATTTATATGAACATGACGAAATGCGAAGGTTTTCAAATATCTCGACGCGCCAGGGAACAATGGACGTTATTTTCCGATATATATTAATGTCTGCAGGCTTAAATTTTGCTTTGCAATTGTCATTTTTATCGCCTTTCTTTGGAGAATACCGCTGTGACTGAAATTGGGATTAACTGATATTGAAAAGGAAATAAAACAGTTTTATGTAGAAAATAGGGGGGTGAAGAATCGACAAGATAGCCTAGATGCCTGATGTTTTGGTCCTTTTGCAAAAAGATTCTGGCAGTTACCTATGATCTATGGTCTCTCAATCAAAAAAAAATGTGGATGCGAACCTGAGCACTGAGTTTCTTAAAGTTAACATGAAAAATTACTTTTGAAAATAGTCACTAGCTTTACGATACAGGAAAATAGGGCGAAAAACTCTGCATACACTTGCGAAGCAATCCAATGATACAAGTGTGAGTGTTAAGTTCCCAATCCACACGGAGCGCACGTGGGAACTACAAGTCAAGAATTTATAATTCAAAATTATTTGCAGGTTTTAATAATTTGTGCAACAAAGAAACCTTGTTTGTTTTTTGTACATAACACAAGCTACATTGTAATTCATTGGTGTGCCTATTCGCCCCTTTCTTGTATGTGGGTTAGATATAGGACAACAAATTCTCCTAGAACCACTTTATCTAGGCAATCCTAACGATTGCACATACTCCTATCGCCCATCTAAGTTAGACCTTTCCAGCCAAAGCAAACAACTTCCACGACAGTCCTTTCTAAAATGGACGAGTATCGCAAACGTCCAGTTTATTTAGACCCCTCTAATGCATAATCAAGACTTGTATAAAGGTTCTTTATAAAATGGAAACCAAATTGTAACTATCCGTTTATGTCGGACCTCTGACAACGATATATAAGTGGTAAAGTGAGGGTCTTGGTATTACGGTGATGGGAGTCCAGTGAAATCGAATATTTGTTCCTGAAATCACATTTCTAGGCAGCCAACTGCGAACCGCTTTGATCCCGAGAATCTGTTATTTCCGAGATAACAATTTCCTGGGTTGTGTAGGTAAAGTAAAGTTTCGTATAAAGTTTGTGTCTGATTGACCAGCTTCTTCTTAACTAACTTCAAAGAATATTCTCGGCCTATATACGTTCCAGCTTCAATGCAACCTTCATTCAGAATTAGAGACCTAGGACTAAGGGGCTGTTTCACCATCCATTGATTAGTGTTAACTGGCGGTTAGGTGCGATGCCATCTCTATTTGTTTTGTTCGAATAGACGGAGACGGCATCACATTTAACCGTCAGTTAACACTAATCAATGGATGGTGAAACAGCCCCCAAGTCTCAAAGTAATAGCGTATAGATCATCATCCCAGCCTATATACGTCCTACTGCTGGGCACAGGCCTCCTTTCAGAACAAGAGGGCTTGGGCCATAGTTCCCACGCGGATAGCGTATAGATATGACTGTCCAATTCAATCTTTCTGGGTTGGACAGGTCAAAGGTGTTTTCTTTGTTAGTCAGTATTACTAATTTAGTCAAAAGTCAACGTTACCTACTAACATACTATGGATTTGCCGGTCTGGATAATATGTTTTTCTGTATTTTCTTCCATAAAAACCTTCTCCTGATAGTAACGAACACAAAAAAAAAGAGTTAGCGAAATCGGAACAGTCGTTCCCGAGTTTTGCGCTTAGCAACACATTTAATGATTCATTTTATTTATATTATATATGTATTAATAATTATTTATATAATAATATATAAGAAGAAGATTTATTTTTTATGGTACCACTGCTGGGCAAAGGCCTCTCCTGCGGATTTCTTTATTTATTTTTTTCATTTCATTTCATTTTATCTTATTTCATTTTTTTTATTTTATTTTATAAGTGCTCACGCAGGCCCAGTGCGGTTTGAGATATTTACTGCTCCCGCGTGGAAACTATGGCTCAAGTCCTCTCATTTTGACAAGAGGCTTGTTATCTGCAATGGAACTGATTATTTTCTTTAAAAAAATCATGGAAGGGGGGAGGGGGTTCTTTTGAACTATAACTTATTTGGGATCCATGATGCCTCCACGTGCCTAAGAGAATAGCGTCCTAAAAAATTACACCCTCGAATATTATTTTCATATTCATTTTCTTATTTTATAGAATGTAAAATAACATATGTTATTTCTTCAGGCTCATTTATTTGCCTAGGTACTCTAACTAAAGTACGGTAAAACACGAGTTTATTCTGTGTTAACCACATAGTACCTATTACGGAAGTTGTCTTTTACATGAACTTGGATTCTTTAGTTTCGTTTACTAAGTCACATTTTAAAAATAGATCATTTGAAATTGAAGGAAAGGTTATCTAATTACAAACATTATTTTTAAAAAAAAAAAATATTCAGCAAAGGTATTGTTAAAAAGCAAATGACACAGATCTGATGACAAAGTATTGAACAAGCTTGATACGTCCCATTCGTAAATAATTTGTTAATAATTTTAAACCCATTCGATCATCTTCTGAACTGAATACAACAATTCACATACCAAAATTATTTAAACAATTTGCATACCAAAAATTCAAGTTGATGCCATTACCCGTTAAAGAGTTCCGTCCTGCGGAGACGGTCCTGGCCGGACTACCAGGATGTCACAACCAGATTATTGTATTGTCACGCAATTTACATACGTATAAGTACCTATACTCAATTTGAAGTCAATCCAACTACTGAAAGTTGGTCGTTTAACTTACAAGATTTGATATCAGACAGCTATACAGGTGAAACTAAATAAAAGCTTGTAAAATACTTCTCAATTTATCCACACTGGCAAAATTAGAATTTACCGATAAACTAAATTCATCACTAGATCTGAGGTCGTATTGTATAACCTATCGCATGGGCGCTTCCTCTTCTTAGTATACCGAAAGACAGAAAGAGGTAGGTAATGAACACGATTTTGATTTGGAGTTCGTTAAGCAAATGGGGATAACTTGCTACCACCTCCAGTCATAACTGCTACGTAATACCAACACTAAGGATCAACAAACGAAAAGAGAATCCTAAGTAGGTGAATCCCTTGAGGAATTTTATTTGGTTCGTTCCATTAATATGTAAATACGAGATTCGGGTTTTATATGTTACCAGCGTTTACCCGCGGCTTCGCACGCGTAAATCATTAGATACAGCAGTTGAATTGAAATTCCGGGATTTTATTAAATTCTCGTGGGAATTCCCTAAAATTACATCGTGGTTTTCATTAACGTCTTAATAAATGTCTCCTTTCTTTCTTTCTTTCTTTCTTTCTTTCTTTCTCTAACGTTAAATAAAAACACCCATGCCAAATTTCATGACTCTGAACCCAGCGGTTGTTATTTCGAGATTTTATCCCTATCCCGTGGGAATATCGGGATAAAAAGTAGCCTATGTGTTATTCCAGACGTCCAGCTACCTACATGCCAAATTTCATGACTCTAAGCCAGCGGTTGTTATTTAGAGATTTTATCCATCTCCCGTGGGAATATCGGGATAAAAAGTATCCTATGTTTTAACCCAGGTTATAAATATTAAAGATGAAGAAAGCCGCTGTGTTTGAACGAATGAAAGACAAGTTAAATAAGGGTGAAGACGTTAGGTAAGTTGACCATAATCATCATCATTATGTCAGCCGAAAGACGTCCACTGCTAGACATAGGCCTCCCCCAAGGCTCTCCACTTAGACCGTTGTGATTTTCGCATCCACCGCGATCCCGCGTTCTTAACCAGGTCGTCGCTCCATCTTGTTGGAGGCCTACCGACAGCTCGTCCCTCGCGCGGTGCTATTCAAAAACCTTCTGGCCCACTGCCACTTCAATTTCGCAATTCTTCGGGCTATCTCGGTAACCTTATTTCTACTGCGGATATCATCATTTCTGAACACAAGAGGTAAAGGTGAAAGATGAGATTTAGCAAGTTGAAGTGGCAGTGGCTGGCCATATTTGCCGAAGAACTGACAACCGGTGGCATAAACGAGTTTCTGAGTGGAGCCCGCGTCTCGGCAGACGTAGTATAGGACGCCCTCCGACCAGGTGGAATAACGATCTAAAAAAGACTGGTAGAAGCTGGATGCAGGAGCCGAGGACAGGGCGTAAAGGCACTCATTAAGGAAGGCCTATGTCCAGCAGCGGACTGCCATTGGCTGATGATGATGAAGGGTGAAAACGTTGGTAAAATGGAGATGGAGGAATTAAATCATGATGACGATGATGAAGAAAAGCCGTGGTGGCTAGTGGTTTGACCTATCGCCTCTCATGCAGAGGGTCGTGGGTTCGAACCCCGGTTCGCACCTCTGCGTTTTTCGAAATTCATGTGCGGAATTACATTTGAAATTTACCACGAGATTTGCGGTGAAGGAAACATCGTGAGGAAACCTGCACAAACTTAAGAAGCGATTCAATGGTGCGTGCGAAGTTCTCAATCCGCGCTGGCCCGCGTGGGAACTATGGCCCAAGCCCTCTTGTTCTGAGAGGAGGCCTGTGCCCAGCAGTGGGACATATATAGGTGGGATGGACGATGATGAATCCTCTGAATCTCGTAATATTTGCTCCAAATGTTAGTCAAACGGCGCGGCAGACTTAGCGTCGCGTAGACTGGCCGGCGGGGCAGCGAGCCAACTCCCCATGCCGCGCTAAAACACACAAGGTGTTTTAAGAAAGACTAGATTTAAAGAGTGGAATTCCCTGCCTGCGACTGTGTTTCCTGAACACTACAATTTGGCCGCCTTCAAGTCTAGGGTGAATGAGCATTTAACTAGGCAAGCGTGGCTCCATCGTAGGCCTCGTCCTCGCTTTTTATCAGGCGTGATTGTGCC
>NC_133492.1:204921-247479 GCF_025370935.1 Choristoneura fumiferana
GACGTCCACTGATGGACATAGGCCTCCCCCATAAATCTCCAGTTTGTCGGTTGGAAGCAGCCCGCATCCACAATGCGCGTCTTTAACTAGGTCATTCGTCCATTTTGTTGCCTATAGGCATAATATATTTAACGTCTCAATTCGAGAACTTTGCGGCCCCAACGGCTATCTGTTCTCTGTGCTATAAAGAGACCATAGGACAAACCTATAAACCACCACGACGATTTTTAGTACAAAATATCTGAGACTAATATCTGAGCCTGAGCCGTGGTGGCCGAGTGGTTTGACCAATGGCCTCTCAAGCAGAGGATCGTGTGTTCAAACCCCGGCTCGCACCTCTGAGTTTTGCGAAATTCATGTGCGGAATTACATTTGAAATTTACCACGAGCTTTACGGAAAACATCGTGCGGAAACCTGCACAACAAACCTGCGAAGCAATTCAACGGTGTGTGTGAAGTTCCCAATCCGCACTGGGCCCGCGTGGGAACTACTGCCCAAGCCGTCTCATTCCGAGAGGAGGCCTGTGCCCTGCAGTGGGACGTATATAGGCTGGGATGATGATGATGAATATCAGCCCCCCTACCCCTACTGAAGCTGAGTTTCCAAAAATAATATGCGAGCATGTGTTACGAGTTCACCAACCAATAAAAACGCTTCACTTACCTCGCCTCGCACAGCACATCTTTGGTCGAAACAGCTGAGCGGAGCGAGGCGTTAATGAGAAACATATTCCTCACAACATATCTTCCTAACCCTACTGATAGGGTTAGAAGGAATAGTTTGGTTTTTGATTTCAACGATCAAAATTTATAGGTAAGCTCCTCATTGAAAAGCAGCGCCACGGCTTAACGTGACAATGCTGAGTGAGGTCCTATTTAGCGTCTTGTATGTCTCATATTGTTTCTTTCGTTCTGTGATTGTAACGTTTTATGGCGTTAAATAAATATATTTTAAAATTGTTTTTTTTTTTGGAATCCCGAAAAAGAGGAATGCCGAAAAAGTTTGAGGGCTTACGGCATAGATGTCGCTAGCGTCGCTGCTTAAGTGACTAAGTAAGAAACACAAGCTGAGATATGAGGTGCATAGGGAAATTCGTGTCGGTACCGTTGACCATCAGTGGTGTAGCGGTATAGCACGCGGTACGGATTACCGAGGACCTGGGTTCGATTCCCAGTGATGGTCTTATTTTTCTGTTTTTTCTGTGCATCTATATTTCAGTTTGTATTTATAAATATATTTTATTTTTTACTTTCTGAATACAATCTCTTGTCACTCATCCCTCGCACCCTCGCAAGAGGCCCGAGGAAAATTTAGCACTTAACGCCCCTCGCGCAACACAAACGTTCTTCAATTAGCGAAGCTGCTGGATTAACTCGAGTTTTTCAATCGTTTTATTATTGTTAGAAAAAAATGTGGCTCGTTCATGTGTTTTGCAGGTGGTAGGACCTTGTGCAAGGTCCGCCCGGATTGCTACCACCATCTTGCTTGCTAATCCTGCCGTGAAGCAGCAGTGCTTGCACTGTTGTGTTTCGGCGTGGAGAGTAAGACAGCCGGTGAAATTACTGGCACGTGAGGTATCCCATCTTAGGCCGCGTTGCCAGCGTCTGCAATACCCCTGGTGTTGCAGATGTTTATGGGCGGTGGTGATCTCTTACCATCAGGAGACCCATTTGCTTGTTTGCCATCCAGTCAAATAAAAAAAAATAAAAAAAAATGTAAGGTCCATAGAGGACAATTATACAGGGCGTCCCAAAACTATGCGACATGAAATAAATGAAAATAAAATAAATATCACGGGACAATTCACACCAATTGACCTAGTCCCAAAGTAAGCTTAGCAAAGCTTGTGTTATGGGTACTAAGCAACGGATAAATATAATTATATAGATAGATACATACTTAAATACATAGTAAACACCCAAGACCCGAGAACAAACATTCGTATTTTTCATACAAATATCTGCCCCGACACGGGAATCGAACCCGGGACCTCAAGCTTCGTAGTCAGGTTCTCTAACCACTAGGCCATCTGGGCCCGATTGCATAACAAAGTACAAGCTAATATTATTAGCGATTTTGTATTGAAATTCACTAATACTATTAGCTTGTACTTTATTATGCAATTGGGCCCTGGTCGTCAAAAAATGAAGGTAAAGTACTTTTGCTTGCATTTCATTGATATGGACCTCCTGTCAATAAACTAAAACTAATTACTTTGCTCACCCGTGAGCTAAAAATGCGATGTGAAAAATGTGTGTTCACGAAGATAAGCTCTGTCTGGTGTGTATAAGTGTTGTGGTGGTGGTGATAGTTGGGTTTGTGTGATGTGTGTGTTTTCTTACAGCATAGAGGTGGAGGAGCTGCATGAACACACATTTGTTGCATAGACGTAGCTATCGTAAGGTCACGGGTGAGCAAACTAATTGTTTTTAGCTCATTACCAGTAGATAGAATATTTTGCAGGAAGAAGACTTCATTTTTATTTTTAAAAGTAAGTACCTACCTAATACTGCATTCACAGATTTTCTAAAAATTAGGTAAGTAAGTACTTGCTTCTTCTGAGATTGAAATTTGATATATGAAGATAGCTTTTATCAACATCAACAAGAAAAACAAGAAAAGCCTGTAAATCTTTTTTTATCTGTGTATGGCAGAAGCCAATCTAAAATGCTTTGCTTAGGCGCAGGGTTCTGCTAACACTGGATAGATACCTATTCATAAATACCCACAAATTTGTAAGAAACCCTCGGTGCGCGAGTTCAGCTCGCATTTGACCGATTTTATTTTAATTCCATAACGATGTAGACAGGTACCAACTGCAGCTTATGCGTCATTATGAAAATATTTATTACACCGAAGTAAGTTACTTATGTGAAGTGTATAATAATTATGTCATGTGTTATAACAAAGTAATTGGAATAAAAGTGACAAAGGGTGCCAAGGTCAACGTTAGGCACGCTTTAGGCTAATTAGTTTAACGTCTTACGTCATACTTAGGAAAAGCGACCAAACATTGCCTTTCTAATTTAGCTGTATTTCGCGTGAATTCGGCAACGACAGTCAGTTAACATTAATTATATTTAGAAGTATCCAAAGAGGAAGGAGAGGAAGTATCTCAAACAACCATGTACAGTCAGCATCAAAAGTAACGGATCACTTTTTAGGGTTCCGGAGCCAAAATGGCAAGAACGGAACCCTTATAGTTTCGTCAAGTCCGTCTGTCTGTCTGTCTGTCCGTCCGTATGTCACAGGCATTTTACTCGAAAACTACAAGAAGCCGCTATTTAGTTTTGTAGTTAAATTACAAAAATAAATATTTATAGCACTCCATACACGTAACAGAAATTGAAAAAAAAAAATTTACTCGCACTTTAACGTGTGGCACATAGTTCGACAGATCTTTTAAAAAGATAGTAAGATTTCTCAAAAACTTTTTTGATTAAGTGAAGATTTCCGGAAATGATCGCTCCCAAAGTAGCAAAAGTTGTCCCCCCCCCCTCTATCTTGTAAACCGTTTGTCCAAAAAATATGGAAAGGTAACGCTTAATAAATACTTTCAACTAAAATTGGTTTCAACATGATCGGATATACCGTTTTTGAGTTATTGCCGAAAAACTGCGCTTCTCAACAAAAGGACGTAAGTGCCGTGAAGATACGCTCTTTTTCTGATAATAGATTTTAAGACTGTAGTAAGTGTTTTAATTGTGTTATAACGCACATAATATTACTTGATTTTTTTCGTAATGGCTACGGAACCCTATCTTGGGCGTGTCCGACACGCTCTTGGCCGGATTTTACTTTGTCGTATTAGCACATTTGTCAAATTTGTATGGTTTTAAGCACGTTGCTGTAAAACGACAAAGTACAAAATATGCAGCTACTTTTGATGCTGACCAACTGACCAACCACTCGAACTCGAACCAACTGAATTGTGACCCACTGTATAACCTTTTCACACAAAAAGTCATAGTGATATCGCATTGCTGTGCATTGAATAAATTTATCAAGAAAATGATGTGGGCGATTAAAAATCTAATTAATTGTACATTTTGCTTCACTTGTTTATCCACACTCGACAGTATTTCCCAAATGGGCGTGACGGTTTACTATAACTACTCGTGGGTAGCCGATAAACAAGCCTTAGGAGGATCTCTTGAGCGCCTCGCAGACTTAGCGCGTGCGTTTTATGTGTCACGATATAAGGACAGTTGTTCACAAGAAAGACCTCTACATCGTTTTGTTACCTTTCTACGGCAATCCTGTGCCTTTGACCAAGATAAGCGCCAACTCTAGGGTCCCCCGAGGCCAGAACTAACCTCCTAAACATTTAGTTATCCTTCATTTACTTATTTTTGAACTTTTTAAAAGAGAAAAAATCCGCGTTCCACTCCCCCAAATAACTGTCATTTTTGAAAAACCATAGATTTCTTTCAGAAAAAGTTTTGCGAATAAAAAATCGGACAAGTGTGAGTTAGATGAACAGACCGGACAAAATTGTAGGTATATAATGAATATCCTGATTAGCAAAGCCCCTCTCTTGAGGAAAAAGTAAGCAGCGTGAGGTCATTATACCTAGATGACAGTGATTATACTGATATATACCACATACTGTTTAGTGTGAGATTAGGAAAATTGGTGTAAATTGTCCCACGATATTTATTTTTATTTTTTAGGCAGTCTGAAAATGTTAATTTTTTGTGTCAAAACGGACACAAAAAAATTAAGACTACTACTTTTCCCATTGGGTGTATTATAAGAGCTTCCGTCTCCTTCTTATACATAAATGCTTTAATTTTTCCTAGAAAGCAATGACCAAGATATAAATGTTACTATCCTATCATCTGCGTATATACACAAATAGGAAATGAGCCATCCCCAGTTCCCCAGTTCTTGGACTTTTGTTGCCCATTTCAACGACGAGAACATTCCATTCTAAAAATGAAGTTGCAAACTACAAAAATGGAAAATATTTATTTTCGGCCACGTATCCGCATGCCCTAACACTGCGGTAATGCGTAATATCCACTCGAAAACTCCCCAAATCGCGAAAGATCCTTGTTGATAATCCCCATTCTTACCGCCAAAGTATAATAGCTTATAAATAAACACATTCGAACGTGTGAATCTAACACGTGAAAATGCTCGATTGCAAAATATTTGAGGAATCTGTGGTGACCAAGCTTATTTGTAATAAGAAAATAATGTGGAGGATTACAAATTTAAAACCGGCTAAGAGCGTGTCGGACACGCTCAGGATAGAGTTCCATAGCCATTACGAAAAAATCAGGTAATATTTTCCTAAGGATTTTATACTCTAGGACTAATTGCCTCTTAGCTAAGCAGAGGACGGATAGACAGACAGAATGGCGAAAATATAAGGTTTCGTTTTTGTCATTTTGACTACAGAATCCTAAAAATTTGTATGAAGAAAAAAAATAGCATAAATACACATCTGTTTAATCCAACATGTTCTTAAATAAGATACTAAACAGTTCAATAAAATCATCATAATCATCTAGCTAAATATTGTCATTGTATCTTATTGTAAGTGCTGGTGGCCTAGTGGTTTGACCTATCAGACTTGACTCAAGCAGAGGGTTCGAGCCCTGGTTAGCACCTTTAAGTTTATGTGCTCGTAATTTATGTGCAAAATTATATTTGAAAAACATGAGCTTTGCGGTGAAAGATAACATTGCGAGGAAACCTGCAAACGTCTGTGACGAACTTCAATTGTGTGTGTATGAAGTTTCTACGTGCGTAGTGCGACGTACTTATTTATATACTTAAGGGGCTACCCGAGGTTTTCATCGATTTTTGACAAGTTTTGAATCGTATCTCCTACTTTTGCACTACAGATAGAATTATAAGTCAAACGGCTATCGGTTCTCCAATCTATTATCTCCGTTTTTGTCTACCGGATTTTGTAAAAAATGAATACTTAATTTTGTATGATTTTTTTAAACATTGTCTGAAAAAACACTTATTTCGTATCTCTATTGACGTAAAAGATGTAACATATACGAAATCTACATATTTCGGTTCGTCTTTGACGTTTCTAAAAACTGGACGAGGGTTTTCATTTGAAACTAATTAACAGAAAAGTTATGGTCAGAAAACCAGTTTTTTGGCCTAAAATTGTTCAACTTTGATGCCAAATATCTCGAAGACTATGAACTTTGAAGTAAATATGGGATACTATATTTCTTAAAGCCGTTGTTGTTAATATTATAAGCTGAAACATTAGAAAACTAAGGAATTCAGATCGAAGGTCATTGGGGCATAGGATCCCCTTAAGCCGAGAAGATAAGACGACGACAGACCACATCACTTAAAGAACAGATAACGTTGGGGAAGAAAAGTCATCGAGTGGCGACCACGAACCAGAAGACGAAGCGTTGGCTGGCCTTCTACTAGTCACTAGCTTAACTGGATTAACGACATCGTGAGAGTTGAAGGCAACCAGTGCGTGCAAGTGGCAAATTCATTGTGGCAAGGTCCCTTTGTTCAGCAGTGGACGTGTTGGCTGGTCATGATGATGAGATGAAATAAATTTTTAATGCTTAACAAAAACTCATTTTCGTATTATTTTTCATGCGAATCGTGTTGAACCTGGTGTGAAAGACGACTCAAAGTAAGCAAATATGGAGTTTACCGAGGGATTGCTGTAAATCTCTTTTAAGAGGATCCCTTATATCAAATAATCCGTCTACCCATTGCGTGGTTTATAGCCCTATGTTAACACGAGAGTTAGATGTTTACTAAAGATATTTAGGAGCCGAAAATATAAGTTTGTTATTTATAGTGAAATAAAACGGATAACGGGTCTTTAATCGAATAATCTCGACTTGTTTCGGACTAATTCAAGCATTCGCGCAGTGCGCTTTTTGCAGCAGCCGCCGTGGTGTGCTCCGAGAGGAAGGGCTAAGAAATTGTCCGAAACATGTCGAGCTAAACTCAATTAAAGACGAAAGTTATCTGTATTATTTCACTATCGGTGAGTCTCACGGTAGTTTCATGTTCAAAGTTTGTTGTTCATACTTCACTAGCTTTTGCCTGTAAAGTTACCATTTTTCATCTGCTAAGAATTTGTCCATCATAAGTTTGTCCTAATATTGATAACTCTAAAATCTAATTACCTAAAGCATAATATTCCTAACATAAAACCCCCTAAAACCCATATATTGAAGCGAGCAAGCGAAGGAGCGAGCAAGACCTTCCGGGGCACCCCGACTCGGATAGGTTAGGTTAGAAGGAGGTTATTTTTTTTGTCATCCCTAAACGATCCCTACCTACTATAATATAACAATTACAATTATGCACATCAATCATTCGACAGTTGAATCTTAGCCACATCAAACGGTAGGACAAATAATATTTAGGACAAAGATAATAGGAGCAAAAATTTCGGACATTCAAAAATATGCGAAACAAAGTGTATGCCATACGCTATTAGGACAAAAGACGTTATGCGACACAACGATAGGACTAATAATTGTATGCCATCCGATATAGATCCGACAGCCTTTCGTTCATCCTAGCATTACCTAAAAATTTTGAAATTTTAACCCGATTGTGCCACGATGGTGACCACAATGTAATTTTTGGGAATTCTCATGGGAATTTAATTTGACTGCCAAAGCAAAAGCGAAACCAAGAGTAAAACCTATCAAAAGTCCGATTCTAACCACATAATTCTTCACCAAAACCTTACCGAAGATAGATAAGAATATAAACTGTTTTATTTATATGAACATGACGAAATGCGAAGGTTTTCAAATATCTCGACGCGCCAGGGAACAATGGACGTTATTTTCCGGTATATATTAATGTCTGCAGGCTTAAATTTTGCTTTGCAATTGTCATTTTTATCGCCTTTCTTTGGAGAATACCGCTGTGACTGAAATTGGGATTAACTGATATTGAAAAGGAAATAAAACAGTTTTATGTAGAAAATAGGGGGGTGAAGAATCGACAAGATAGCCTAGATGCCTGATGTTTTGGTCCTTTTGCAAAAAGATTCTGGCAGTTACCTATGATCTATGGTCTCTCATGCAAAAAATATGTGGATGCCACCAGAGCACTGAGTTTCTTAAAATTAACATGAAAAATTACTTTTGAAAATAGTCACTAGCTTTACGATACAGGAAAATAGGGCGAGAAACTCTGCATACACTTGCGAAGCAATCCAATGATACAAGTGTGAGTGTTAAGTTCCCAATCCACACGGAGCGCACGTGGGAACTACAAGTCAAGAATTTATAATTCAAAATTATTTGCAGGTTTTAATAATTTGTGCAACAAAGAAACCTTGTTTGTTTTTTGTACATAACACAAGCTACATTGTAATTCATTGGTGTGCCTATTCGCCCCTTTCTTGTATGTGGGTTAGATATAGGACAACAAATTCTCCTAGAACCACTTTATCTAGGCAATCCTAACGATTGCACATACTCCTATCGCCCATCTAAGTTAGACCTTTCCAGCCAAAGCAAACAACTTCCACGACAGTCCTTTCTAAAATGGACGAGTATCGCAAACGTCCAGTTTATTTAGACCCCTCTACTGCATACCAAGCGTTGTATAAAGGTTCTTTATAAAATGGAAACCAAATCGTAACTATCCGTTTATGTCGGACCTCTGACAACGATATATAAGTGGTAAAGTGAGGGTCTTGGTATTACGGTGATGGGAGTCCAGTGAAATCGAATATTTGTTCCTGAAATCACATTTCTAGGCAGCCAACTGCGAACCGCTTTGATCCCGAGAATCTGTTATTTCTGAGATAACAATTTCCTGGGTTGTGTAGGTAAAGTAAAGTTTCGTATAAAGTTTGTGTCTGATTGACCAGCCTCTTCTTAACTAACTTCAAAGAATATTCTCGGCCTATATACGTTCCAGCTTCAATGCAACCTTCATTCAGAATTAGAGACCTAGGACTAAGGGGCTGTTTCACCATCCATTGATTAGTGTTAATTGGCGGTTAGGTGTGATGCCGTCTCTATTTGTTTTGTTCGAATAGACGGAGACGGCATCACATTTAACCGTCAGTTAACACTAATCAATGGATGGTGAAACAGCCCCTAAGTCTCAAAGAAATAGCGTGTAGATATGACTGTCCAATTCAATCTTTCTGGGTTGGACGGATCAAAGGTGTTTTCTTTGTAAGTCAGTAAGTGTTACTAATTTAGTCATAAGTCAACGGCTACCTACTATAATACTAACAGTTAATACTATAACATACTATGGATTTGCCGGTCTCAAATAAAGAATTTATTTTTCACTAGCCGTTGCCCGCGGCTTCGCCCCCGTTGTATTTTTTCTGTATTTTCTTCCATAAAAACCTTCTCGGACCAGTCGTTCCCGAGTTTTGCGCTTAGCAACACATTTTACGATTAATTTTGATTTATATAGATTTCATTTTTTTATTTTTTTTATTTGTCATTTTCTATGTACCACTGCTGGGCAAAGGCCTCTCCCGCGGATTTCTTTATTTGTTTATTTATTTATTTAATTTCATTTTATCTTATTTCATTTCTTTTTATTTTATTTTATAAGTGCTCACGCAGGCCCAGTGCGGTTTGAGATATTTACTGCTCCCGCGTGGAAACTATGGCTCAAGTCCTCTCATTTTAACAAGAGACTTGTGATCTGCAATGGAACTGATTATTTTCTTTAAAAAAATCATGGAAGGGGTTCTTTTGAACTATAACTTATTTGCCTCCACGTGCCTAAGAGAATAGCGTCCTAAAAAAATGACACCCTCGAATATTTCATATTCATTTGCTTATTATAGAATGTAAAATAACATATGTTATTTCTTCAGGCTCATTTATTTGCCTAGGTACTCTAACTAAAGTACGTTAAAACACGAGTTTATTCTGTGTTAACTACATAGTACCTATTACGGAAGTTGTCTTTTACATGAACTTGGATTCTTTAGTTTCGTTATACTAAGTCACATTATAAAAATAGATCATTTGAAAGTAAATTACTTAAGCTTGGAAAAATATGTAATTGAAGGAAAGGTTATCTAATTACAAACATTATTTTTCAAAAAAAAAATATTCAGCAAAGGTATTGTTAAAAAGCAAATGACACAGATCTGATGACAAAGTATTGAACAAGCTTGATACGTCCCATTCGTAAATAATTTGTTAATAATTTTAAACCCATTCGATCATCTTCTGAACTGAATACAACAATTCACATACCATTATACAAACAATTTGCAAGTACCAAAGAAGTATTTATGACCTTTTCTGGAACATTTCTCATGATTTATTTAATATGGGCCAATGAAATGAAAGAAATATATCAGAAGACCCATAATTTCAATCTGGATTTGGTTGATGGATCTAACGTGAAATAAGTTTTTGGTACAAAAATTATGTTTAATACAAGATTTTTCGCTGACTGTACTTTTTGTTGACTGTACTTGTATTGTCACCCAAACTACATTTGCATACCAAAAATTCAAGTTGATGCCATTACCCGTTAAAGAGTTCCGTCCTGCGTAGACGGTCCTGGCCGGACTACCAGGATGTCACAACCAGATTATTGTATTGTCACGCAATTTACATACGTATAAGTACCTATACTCAATTTGAAGTCAATCCAACTACTGAAAGTTGGTCGTTTAACATACAAGATTTGATATCAGACAGCTATACAGGTGAAACTAAATAAAAGCTTGTAAAATACTTCTCAATTTATCCACACTGGCAAAATTAGAATTTACCGATAAACTAAATTCATCACTAGATCTGAGGTCGTATTGTATAACCTATCGCATGGGCGCTTCCTCTTCTTAGTATACCGAAAGACAGAAAGAGGTAGGTAATGAACACGATTTTGATTTGGAGTTCGTTAAGCAAATGGGATAACTTGCTACCACCTCCAGTCATAACTGCTACGTAATACCAACACTAAGGATCAACAAACGAAAAGAGAATCCTAAGTAGGTGAATCCCTTGAGGAATTTTATTTGGTTCGTTCCATTAATATGTAAATACGAGATTCGGGTTTTATATGTTACCAGCGTTTACCCACGGCTTCGCACGCGTAAATCATTAGATACAGCAGTTGAATTGAAATTCCGGGATTTTATTAAATTCTCGTGGGAATTCCCTAAAATTACATCGTGGTTTTCATTAACGTTAAATACAAATACAAACAAATACAAATATTTTTTATTAACAGAAACATATTTGATACAATACAGAACATATCTATCAGACTCCAAACTAGGCTGAGCCTGTATCTTGGACGTCTGCGAGTGCGAATAACAGATTTGTATAGCTTTAGAATTAAGCGACAACATGCAGGAAAAAAATAATAATAATAATAATAAAAAATTACAAAATTGACACAAAACAACCGGCAAAAAAGTAAAACTAACGTTTATACTATGTGTGTGTGTGTGTGTGTGTGTGTGTGTGTGTGTGTGTGTGTGTGTGTGTGTGTGTGTGTGAGTGCGTGTGTGTGCGTGTGTGTCTTCACGCTTGTATTTTTGACTTGTTCCTGGAGTATTTAAGTTATTTATCTCACACAATTGGCAACCAAATTTTCCGTTTCTCCATACGACAGGGTTAAAAGCCATTTTTGTACAACATTTTTCGCTTTAGACACTGAGAAACACTTAATATCACACTGCTTACACACACTGTTGTAAGTGTAAGGGTGGGAGTAGGCTGGAGACTTCCTAGCCATAGCAGATCTAACAAGGGGCAGAGGTGCCTTATAGGTTCGTTTGCTCATCATTACTCCGTACAACGAAGAATTGAGAATCACGCTGTGAGTGCGAGAGACTGCTTTAAAAATGAAAAGTTGCCGCACTCTCAGTACCCTGGCTTGCCGGTATAACACGTCTGTAGGGAATCGACGAGATTTCTTAAACATAACCTTAAGGACAGCCCTCTGCGCTCGTTCGACAAGCAGCATGAAAGTTTTGCAGGCGCTACCCCATACAGCCCAAATAAAAACACCCATGCCAAATTTCATGACTCTGAACCCAGCGGTTGTTATTTCGAGATTTTATCCCTATCCCGTGGGAATATCAGGATAAAAAGTATGATAAAAGTATGAGGGATGGTAAGGGATGTGTTATTCCAGACGTCCAGCTACCTACATGCCAAATTTCATGACTCTAAGCCAGCGGTTGTTATTTAGAGATTTTATCCATCTCCCGTGGGAATATCGGGATAAAAAGTATCCTATGTTTTAACCCAGGTTATAAATATTAAAGATGAAGCGAGCCGCTGCGTTTGAACGAATGGAAGACAAGTTAAATAAGGGTGAAGAAGTTAGGTAAGATGACCCTCATCATCATCAAGCCGAAAGACGTCCACTGCTGGACATAGGCCTCCCCCAAGGCTTTCCGCTCAGACCGCTCTTGCGCTTTCCGCATCCACGCGGTCCCGCGATCTTAACCAGGTCGTCGCTCCATCTTGTTGGAGGCCTACCGACAGCTCGTCTCCTCGCGGGTGCTATTCAATAACCTTCCGGCCCACTGCCACTTAAATTTCGCAATTCTTTGGGCTATCTCGGTAACCTTATTTCTACTGCGGATATCATCATTTCTGAACACAAGAGGTAAAGGTGAAAGATGAGATTTAGCAAGTTGAAGTGGCAGTGGGCTGGCCATATTTGCCGAAGAACCAACAACCGGTGGCATAAACGAGTTCTTGAGTGGAGCCCGCGTCTCGGCAGACGTAGTATAGGACGCCCTCCGACCAGGTGGAATAACGATCTAAAAAAGACTGGTAGAAGCTGGATGCAGGAGCCGAGGACAGGGCGTAAAGGCACTCATTAAGGAAGGCCTATGTCCAGCAGCGGACTGCCATTGGCTGATGATGATGAAGCGTGAAAACGTAGGTAAAATGGAGATTAAATCATGATGACGATGATGATGAAGAAGCCGTGGTGGCCTAGTGGTTTGACCTATCGCCTCTCATGCAGAGGGTCGTGGGTTCGAACCCCGGCTCGCACCTCTGAGTTTTTCGAAATTCATGTGCGGAATTACATTTAAAATTTACCTCGAGCTTTGCGGTGAAGGAAAACATCGTGAGGAAACCTGCACAAACCTGGGAAGCGATTCAATGGTGCGTGCGAAGTTCCCAATCCGTGCTGGGCCCGCGTGGGAACTATGGCCCAAGCCCTCTTGTTCTGAGAGGAGGCCTGTGCCCAGCAGTGGGACATATATAGGTTGGGATGGACGATGATGAATCCTCTGAATCTCGTAATATTTGCTCCAAATGTTAGTCAAACGGCGCGGCAGACTTAGCGTCGCGTAGACTGGCCGGCGGGGCAGCGAGCCAACTCCCCATGCCGCCGCTAAAACACAAACAAGGTGTTTTAAGAAAAGACTAGATTTAAAGAGTGGAATTCCCTGCCTGCGACTGTGTTTCCTGAACACTACAATTTGGCCGCCTTCAAGTCTAGGGTGAATGAGCATTTACCTAGGCAAGCGTGCTCCATCGTAGGCCTCATCCTCGCTTTCCATCAGGCGTGATTGTGGCCAAACGCAAGCCTATATTGTATAAAAAAAACCTCTGTTTCACTACTTGCTGTTGAGCTCAAAATTAAAATGTTTATTTTGCAATTAGGTCGCAAAGGCCGTTTTTAACCCCCGGCACAAAATAATACCCGTCGGTATTATAAGTTTGACGCCATTGTCTGTCTGTGTGGCGTCGTAGCTCTCAACAGATAGACCGATTTCGATGCGGTTTTCTTGCGTCAAAGCTAGTTTCCTTAGCCGTTTTTGAAATATTTAACTTTGAAATGACAATGTCCAGGTGTTTAACCTGTTCTAAATTGGTTAGGTTATTAAAGAGACATTTTTACTACGAGCACTTTCAGAAAGACCATCATTGCCAAAAAAATGAACCGCAAGGTACTTGGCAGATTTCTTTATTTAAACTTAAATGATAATATACAGATTTCTTTATTTAAACTTAAATCACCTAACCATTAATGGGGCAAAACCAAGCATATTTATTTATCTTTAATTTAAAAAAGAAAAAAGGAAAAGTATATTTGTTCATGCATCAATTTAGAATTGCTTTTCACTAATTATTAATCCATCAAATCGTACCTACTATCAATGCTCGCAGAAAATTTGTTATTTCAAAAATTAAAAAATTCAACTCACGATAAGTCAGGAACGGTCCCACAGTTTCGATTTTTGGGAAGATCTTTTTCAAGAGTGAGCGCGTTCGCGACGTTGGCGTCCCCCGCTGTATCTCATGGCAAGGGATTTGTTTCTTTACGGTGCTCTCACATTGGCTGTTATAAATGTTATATAACATTATAAAACACGATAACACTTTACAACTTTTGTTCTCACATAGGTATAGACATGTTATATAATACCATAGAACTAATTAGAGGTTTCAATTTGTTGTATAACATTTTAAAAGTTACATGACATGATAACATTTGTTACAATTTGTTATACAATGTTATAACATAAATGTTTTCTAACGTTATACAACACATTATAACACCAGTGTGGGAGCACCATTAGTTTTATAAAATCACTGAACCTGGCCACTTCCTAGGGTGCCTTAAATTAATAATCAATACAATTTTCCTCACCAGTGACAAAAACACGCGCAACACAACATTTATTTTATGGTAACACTAACAAAGAAAATATCAGTATTTTTTAATCGACTTCAAAAAAAGGAGGTTCTCGGTTTGTACAGGTCAAACAAATACTCGTATAATATAGTATGTAGGTGAGGTAGACGACGTGCAGAGGGACCGACTTCAAGCTAGTAGAATTATTATTTTCAAGTTTTTTGTAGTCGGTTCTATTTTTATAAAAAATAATTATAACGAAAACGCGGGTAGTTGTGCGCCGGTATTAGTTACTGTTTCGTCGGGCAGTCGCGCGAGCAGAGCGGCGGCGCGCAGTGCGCGTGTTGCAGCAGCCGCCGAGTCGCGTTGCTCCGAAGACGAAGGGCTACGGATTAGCCCGAAACATGTCGAGCTAAACTCGATTCAAGACGTAAGTGGTTAAATAACCTAACCATAAGAAAATTGGAAACCCCCGACTCTGTCACTTCAAAGTTTAATATCTCAAAAACGGCATAGCCTATTTTGATAAAACATATCTAAAAACCATCGCTAAAAAACCTACTTTGAAATAAAAAAAAACCCGCTTTCAAATCGGTCCACCCGTTTAAGAGCTACGTTGCCACAGACAGACACAGACAGATAGTCAGACACACATAGCGGTGAAACTTATAACACCCCTCTTTTTGGGTCGGGGGTTAAAAAGTGTTATAAATATAATTTGTTGTCAAATTTCGTATTATTTACCTAGCAAACATTCTCCTCAAACTGTTGGCTCCCCGTGAGCCTTCAATTATTAAATCATAGCTCCACATGCTGGGTCCCAACTCAACTATTAATCATGTGAAATATGCTACGCCTTGATTTATGGGGTCCTTCGTAGCAGTGCTACGGGCCTGCTACGGCGTAGCAGGTTGTGTTGGGTTGGCAACGACTTGGCAAAGGTATATTGAAGGTTGAAATGTTTGAAGTTCTATTACACCTCTGTGAGGAATGTTGATTGAAAAAGTTTGCAGTCCGATTAATTAATTTTAGTAAAGTCTAATTGAGTGTTAATTTTGTTGAATATTTTAGCCAAATACCTACAAGTGTTAGACTACGTTTCCACTAGAGATATGCAAGGATGTGTTGGGAGGAACGTGTTTGTCATGAACCAATAAATTTAAAAATAAAATATCATGGGACCTTGACACCAATTGACCTAGTCCCAAACTAAGCAAAGCTTGTACTATGGACACTAGGCAACGGATAAACATACTTATGTAGATAAATACGTACTTAAATAGATATTAAACATCCAAGACCCGAGAACAAAGTTCATTTGTGTTATTCACACAAATATCTGCCCCGGCCGGGAATCGAACCCAGGATCTCAAGCTTCGTAGTCAAGTTCTACAACCACTTGACCATCCGGTCGTCAATAATAATAGCAACACTTTATTTGCCTATCCTCGCTCCGCTGAGCTGTTCAACTAGTGCTACGTTAAGCGAGGATAGCTAAACGAAGCGTTCCTATTGGATCCTCGCACATCTTTTTAATTTTAACTACATTATATGGCTAAATTACGATTATTAGTAAGTAGGAGTGTTTCCGGAGCGGTACAACTTAGGGATCATTTAAAAAAAGGAGCCTATCAGTCTCTCAAAGGGCCGGCAACGCACCTGTGATACCCCTCCTGTTGACAGGTGTCCATGGGCGGCGGTGGTTGCTTCCCATCAGGTGATCCTCATGCTCGTTTTACCCCTCTTGTATATATAAAAAACAATCCTGCGTTGTGACTGTACCTACCACTCACAAAACTTGACAAAACCTTCATAATACACGTCGAAAATACAAAATGAAATATAGATGCATAGAAAAACCAGAAAAATAAGACCAGCGCTGGGAATCGAACCCAGGTCCTCGGCATTCCTTGCCACGTGCTATACCACTACACCACCACTGGTTGTCCGGGTGAGCGGTTAGTTCCAATGGGGTGCTGAAAGTTTCTCGATGAGGGCTACAGCATAGATGTCGCTGCTTACTCGTAATAGACTAAATAAGAAAACAAACAAGCTGAGATATGTGGTGCATAGGAGATATTCGAGTCTGTATCACTGTCCAGTGGTGGTGTAGTGGTATAGCACGTGGCACGGAATGCCGAGGACCTGGGTTCGATTCCCAGCGCTGATCTTATTTTTCTGGTTTTTGTATGCATCTATATTTCAGTTTATATTTTCGATATGGGTTTTACGGGATGACCGTAAAAGTAACCCAAAATTTGGTATTGAAATAAAAAATACAAAAAGATTCCAAAAAACCAATCTTCATTTTCATAATACACGTTAACACTCATTTATCTAGCAAATAGGTTTGGCCTAGATGCCCCTAAACTTCAGCTGGCGGTCAAGAACCTTTGCGCGAGGGACCGAGAATTCTAGAAAAATATATAAAGCTGTTGTCACACAGACGATATTCATTTATCCTACTGTGATCCTCCTAATATTGTAAAAAATATTATAATTATATTAAGAATTTAAATTTGTAATTATTTTCTATTGTTATTTTCTTTTGTGTTTATTATATGGGGATTATTCCATGTTTTTAGATTTACAGCGCATTGATATAATAACCCCCCCCCCCCCCGTGTGGTGTCGGGTTAGAATTACACCTCTCCATTTCTTCCGTGGATGTCGTAAGAGGCGACTGAGGATATAGGTTAAGGTACAGGCGACAGGCTAGCAACCTGTCACTATTGTACCGTTTTGTCAAACTTAAAACCTAAAATTGCTAAAAGTTGCTCCGAAGCGGTAACGTTTCGTGTGCTCTGCCTACCCCATTTGGGAATACAGGCGCGATGTTTGTGTGTGTGTGTGTGTGTGATATAATGTAAGCTATAATGCTGTAAATTTTCATTGGTTTATAAATAAATTATACTTAAATGCGAAAGATTGTGAGCATTATGTTTGTTAATTGTTCATGCTGACACAGCTAAACGGCTGTCGATAAAATTTGGTATGTAGATGGCTGTGGAGTCAGGAGTACCTTACGAGTATACGCTACTTTTATCCTAATCCTATAAAATCCAAAAAAAATAGATAAACATCAGATATCCATTTTATATGTTAGTAAAAAATTCAAAAATTCCGTGGGTTTTCCCGAAAATTAAATCGTTGTTTTCATTGACGTTACATTAAAAACCATCATGGCCAAATTTCATGACTAAGCCGGCGGTTGCTGTTTCGAGATTTTATCCCTATCCCGTGGGAATATCGAGATAAAAAGTATCCTATATTTTAATCTAGGTTGTAAACTAACTTTTTGCCAAATTTCATCCAAATCCGTCCAGCCGTTTCAGCGTGAAGAAGTAACAAACATACTCACTCACAAACTTTCACATTTATAATATTAGCATGATTAACTGTCGATGCGGTTCGAGATGTATATGTGTACAAAACTTCTTTCAATTACTTAATGGAGTTTACGATAAACCAATATCTAATAAACTATATTGATAACATAGATGATGGCAATGGTCCGCTCAAAGTAATAAGATAAAGCCAATTCAATATCCTCGATCACAAAGGCATTGCTCAGAAAAATACTGAAATACCATTTATTGTCCTATGGAGAATTCCTCTAATGAACTTATAGCAAGTACGGTTTTTTTTTATTCGACTGGACGGCAAACGAACAAGTGGATCTCCTGATGGTAAGAGATCACCACCGCCCATAAACATCTGCAACACCAGGGGTATTGCAGATGCGTTGCCAACCTAGAGGCCTAAGATGGGATACCTCAAGTGCCAGTAAAGCTAAAGGATATATATTTCCTAATTGCATATCCTTTATATTAAATATAATGACCCGGATAACTCACGTCTTAAATCGAGTTTAGCTCGACATGTTTCGGGCTAATCCGTAGCCCTTCGTCTTCGGAGCAACGCGACTCAGCGGCTGCTGCAACACGCGCACTGCACTTCAGTGCCGAAACATGTCGAGCTAAACTCGATTTAAGACGTGAGTTATCCGGGTCATTATATTTAATATGAGTGAGTCTCACGGTAGTTTCATGTTCAAAATTGCATATCCTTTCTTGGGATTTTCGGCCTTTTTACCCGACTGCCCAAAGGAGGGTTATGTTTTTGACAATCTCCATTGCTAATTGCATTGCATTGTAGTACAACTAACCTACCTAACTAGTTCGAAGTGTCAATTGACTTCGAGCTGGGTCATATTCGAGCGTTTTTGTGGACACATTTCTGTAAAATGGCCGAAGATTCTGTTACAGTTTTTTAGTACTAATCTGGTAGAAATACAGGAACTCTTAACAAATAATCGAAAACGACATCCGAACGACAGCCAATTCGTAAAAACTATGACCAGGAAAATGAGGCCCTCGAGACAATTGATTATTTATTTATTTATTGCAACCATGGTATTTATAAGATATTCTTAATTATAGCCAGTACAAACATGGACCCTACAAGGGCGTAGCAACATTTATATTTATTAACATAATTCTTTTATTACATATTTATAAAACATTAACATATCTTACATCTATACATATCATACATTTATTATACCTACTTATATTATTTAATATTCCATAAATGTGGATCGCCTAGTTCCTATTCTATAAACTCCTGAAGAGAGTAGGGACATATGTCTATGAGATGTGCTTTCAGCTTATTGACAAAAGTCATATAATTAATGGCCCTCACCTTGATTTATGTGAATAAGTATACTCATACATGTGTTATTTCACTTGAGCAACTTAAGACTAAATATCTTAAGGAACCACATGCATTAAATAACAGTGGTATTAAACTTAAATCTATAATGTTGTATGCTCCTAAACTGGAAGCTTAACTAAGCTAACAACTAAAAATAATTATGTAATAGGTTTATTTTTTATTAAGGAAGTTTTAATGAATGAAAAGGTCGAAAAGTTGAGATCAATACAGTGCTGATATTCTTATGTATAAGGAACACACTAACATACGCGAGTGCGGACAATGTCTCTTAAGATTATTGCGACTATTAGTAAAAACGAATAGTTTAATATTACCACAGTACCCTTAGTGTAAGTTTTCGGTTACAAAATACGTCTCGATTAAAAAACCGACTCTAGCGGAACGTTTGCGATGTTGGCGTTTCCATACAAATTGAGATTTTAACGCGAACGCGATCGAGACGTATGTTGTGACCTTACACTAAGGGCACAGATTACATAAACTGAGTGCTCTACCGATACCGATAAGTCAGGGTTAGCCCTGCATGTTATTACTTTCAGATCTAAACAGGGCTTTAGGCTTGAAACTACCGTGAGATTCACTCATATTAAATATAATGACCCGGATAACTCACCGGGATAGTGGTTGGACGGTACCTCCGAGTTGGAAAACGGTGTTAAATACTCGTGCTGCGTCATCGGTGTGTGTGAACGTACCTTTACAGAGCAATGTTGTTAGTGTTGTGTGCTACCCTACATTTGACAGTTGTAATGATGATGAAAACGCGGGTAGTTGTGTGCCGGTGTCAGTTTCGTCGGGTAGTCGCGCGAGCAGAGCGGCGGCGCGCAGTGCGCGTGTTGCAGCAGCCGCTGAGTCGCGTTGCTCCGAAGACGAAGGGCTACGGATTAGCCCGAAACATGTCGAGCTAAACTCTATTTAAGACGTGAGTTATCCGGGTCATTATATTAATAGGGCTTTAGGCTGAAAATATGGCTAAGTTTGTGAGACCTCAGCCTAAGCAATACGCCTATTTGTCGGTTGCTGACCTAAAAGCCGATGTTCTGCAAACGCAGTGGTACCTTTATTCAAATACGGACCGGTAATGCGAATAAATTAATGAGGGCTATCGCGTATGAATTCGCCACTAGAGGCGCTAGTGTAGCGTGAGGTCTCCGAAATGACAAATCTCATAGTTTTTGGGTGAGCTACGCGGGTTTATTTAGAATTGGAATAATTTTGTGAATATTTTGCAATATCTGAAATTAATTATGATGAATTTCTGTGTTTTGAGACAGTTTTGTCTTTCGGAAACCTTAGTCCTCCCTTTTTCCGAACAAAACGGGGACTATGCAACACTGTGGCATGCTCGATATTTTTATAGTACGGTTTTAAGGTGTATTAAATATGATTTTAATGTAAACTTTGTTTTCGCGCCCGTAATAACAGACTTTGAAAACCATACTTAAAAACCTCACGCAACAGTGCGCCATCTAGTGAGACAAAAAACGATAGCCCTCATTGTGAATTATAGAGGTACTGATCCGGATTTGTGGTAGGTAAATGATTTGGAATATATTTTTTGGGGCCCATTATTACAGATCCCAATGCAGTGGTCAAATGTCATCCTAAGTAGTTCCATATCTATCCAATCAAAGCGCTTTTAAAAAAATACGTGTGACACTCTTTCCCGGCCCGGATAACACCGACATGGAAATACCGGCCCTTTTTTTGTGTACTCGCCCATAGAAACTGACAGGAGCTTGGGCGTGTACACGAAAAACAGGATCGGTATTTCCATTCCGGTATTATCCGGGCCGGGAAAGAGTGTCACCCAAAAATACCTATCCCATTCGATGAGATAGGTCATCATTTTTTTTTATCTTGACTCCTTTAGGACCTTGACCTGTAGGTAAAAAAAACATTTATAGTTATTTGTGTCACAAGGTAGCAAAATGGTGTATTTACGGCGAGGGCGTAAATTGAATCCAGAATGTAGTGAAGGATTCTACAATAGAATCCTGAGCGTCGAGAGGGATTCTAAAGTAGAATCCTAAGCGTAATGAGGGATTCAAGTGTTAACGCCCAAGATAAAAATAAATTTGCTCCCGAGTGGCTCATACAACTTTTCACACCGAGCCTTAAGAAACTTGAAAAAAATAATTCTAAATATTATTAAAGAACAACCAGCATAGAAAATGGCGTGGCTTTACAATTATCAACTTCAAAAAATGGCATTTGCAATAAAACACTTAGAAAAGCCTTGAACAGAAAAGATGCACTTTGCTCCCTCTCGTCAGGGAGGAAAAGTTACTTTTCTGAAGGAGAGGTGTGAAAAAAATATTGAAACCTTGTATTTATGACAGATGAACAGACGAACACGTCGTCACAGCAATAGGGTCCCGTTTGGACCTTCTTGATACGAAACCTGACAACCTAATTTGCCAGAACAATTATTATTTACTGCCAGGCCTACAAAAGTCCTTCTTTGAAGTAAACAGCGAGGTAAAGTCAGCCATATACTAATATATTAAAGCCATTTGTCACTGGGCAGTCTCTGACCCAATCAAGACGGCAGTCTGTCGTGGTTAGTGAGACAGCGCTGTTTTCACACTTAAAGATACACGTCTGTTTGTTTGTTACCTTTTCACGCCTAAACCAGTGAACGAATTTTGATGAAATTCTGTATACAGATAGTGAAACATACAAAAGGAAGGACTGTAAAACTAAAAAGCGAACGATATAATATGATCAAAGTAAAATATTATAATTTACTTCCACAACACAAACTACAACCAAAACAAAACGAACACTAACGACAGCTAAAACAAGAAAGACCAATATACAAAAAAAGAAACTTTAGAAAAACAGCAAATAGTATAAAAATGCCAGCAGTTTGCTACAGATAGTACGCGGGTTCAAATCCAGGCTCACATCTCAGAGTTTTTGGAAATTCATGTGCAAAATTACACTTGAAATTTGCTTTGCAGTGAAGGAAAACATCGTGAGGAGACCTACAAAAACCTGCAAACCAATTCAATGGTGTGTGTGAAGCTTCACCTGCACTGGGCCCCGTGGGAATGAGCCAAGCCCTCTCATTCCGAGAGGAGTTCTGTGCCCAGCAGTGGCACGTATACAGGCTGGAAAAATGATGATGATGACGACGGAACTCTAAAATCCAGCATGTTTTGACCTCGATACCACTTAATATTTGTTTGTTTACCTTCGGCGCTGCGTGTACGTATTTACCATAAATATTGGGTCCCTAGGGAGGGCCCGAATGTAGCGCTGCTTGCGGAATGTAAAGTATCTTGTAAATATTCTGTTGCCTCCTAGGGTTCAGATACACTTGTTTAAGTGTTACCTTTACAGAGGACTTTCGTAGCTAACAACCCACCATAAAATTCTCGGCACCTATCAGCGTATTTATCTACCTATCTAATACCTTTAATCGAGCAATTCTTGTATTATATATAATCAGAACGGCTCCAACTATTTCGATGAAATTTGGTATGTCGGGGTTTTTGGGGATGACAAATCGATCTAGCTTGGTCTTACCTATCTCTGAGAAAACACTAACTATCGAGTTTTAGCCCGGTCGCCCAGGTATTTGATCGAACTGAGACCTAAATTGGAATTGGGAATTTAATTTCTAGCAATCCTACTACATAACATTACGTCACTAATTATGTTCTGTGAACTTCAACAACATCTCGGCCCATTAGGTATACATACGTCCCACAGCTGGGCACAGGCTTCCTCTCAGAATGTGAGGGATGGGGCCGTAGTTCCCACGTGGGCTCAGTGCGGAATGGGAACTTCGCACACACCGTTTTCAAATGTAATTTCGAAAAACTCTGAGGTCGAAACTGGCCAAGAGCGTGTCGAACACGGCCAAGATAGGGTTCTGTAACCGTTAGGAAAAAATCAAGTAATAATTCTAAAGATTTTGTCTTTTATACGGAATCTTCCAAGTTTGGTATTTTTTTATACCTTAGGCTACTATTAACTCTTCAACTACTAATAATTCTCCAACAAACTAAGCCGTTATAGTTTGCATTTTAAATACCATGGGAGGTACTTAAAAAAAAAAAAAAATCCTTTTTTTATCATTTTGTTGGCATAGTTGCTACATATTTTATATCCGTGCAAAATTGATAGTCTCTGAGCAAAGAACGAAACGATCGGACGGACATACAGACGTGCAGACATGGTTCCGTTTTTGCCATTATGGCTACTGTTAAACCGTTAAATAACCAATGTTTACTTACTACATAGTTTCACTGAGTCCGTCAACAGATGGCGCTAGTTGTTCTGATTTTATAGATTTATTTCGGCAATTTATAATTTCTAAAAATGCTATTATGTTCTAAAAAATGTTGTAAATAAGTGTTGTAAACTCCAGCTTCTAAATTCATTACAAAAATTGAAAATATTAGTTCCTTAAATTGCCCCTAGATGGCGCTGTTGCAGTGGCGAACAAGCAAACGTAATGTTGACGGAGATAACTTATTAGCATCGGTTTTTGTTTGTTGTATAATAGAAAACTTATCTCTAGCATCTGTATTGATCGTTTTACATTAGATAGTTTTGTAGTAAGTTGGTGTGTTAGTCGTTTTCGGGACCCCCCTTTCACAGCTATAAAATCCCAAAAAAGACGGTTAGTGTGTCTGATGTTTTTTCAGTAAATTAAATTAACACCTGGCTAGGTAGGCTCAGTCGCTACTGAGAAACGCAAGTGTCGCATCTATTTTGTAATCTATGTCTGGGCGGATTACACAGCTTCATTTGCGATTCTGTTCGTATTACCAGACAGTGGACGACGGTTGCTAGTAAACTGTGGTAAGTAAACAATTCACGAAACGTAGGTCTGACAGCGACTGAAAATTGTTAAATGACAAAAAAACTCGGTGAGTGTTAGTATGATACGACAAAGATTTAAGGCGTGGCCACACCGCTGCTTAAAACACGGTGACGGTACGGAATCGCAGTGACGCATATGCGCACCGTTTTTATTGCATGTTCTCCACACCGCTGCTTAAAATACGCAAACGGTGCGGAATCGCAGTGACATGCCGTCAGGACTTTACCGCATGCTCTCAACCAAAAGTCGTGACGTTTACGGCACGTCACTGCGCTTCCGCACCGTCTGCGTATTTTGAGCAGCGGTGTGGAGGGCATGCGATATAAACGGTACGCATACCTACTTTCGTACCGTCACTGTTTTTTAAGCAGTGATGTGGCCACTATTTGAACGCCGGGTGGCGTGTGTGCTTCATTTTTTTACTAAAGAAAAGCTTGCAAAAATAATAATAATAGCGGCTGAGACTCTGGTAGAACTACCCATTTAAAATAAAGAGTAAGATACTTGACTTTGCCACAACACCGCGGCTAATACAGCAAAACGATCGCAAAGCACGTAGTATCTAATACAGCGTCAACAACGCCCCTAGACAACCCTGCAGTGAGGCTACTAGCTGTATAACGGAGATTGTGTTATGAATTAATTCCTAGCTATATTAGATAGGAATAGTCTAGACGACTAAAAAAAACTGTTTAGTCCGTCAGTTAGATAATTAAAAAATATTGCGCACGTTTTTTTGTCTTTTGTTTGACAAACAAAAAATGACGAGGATACAGTGCTAAGAAGTTTCGGGTGAATTCACTATATGGTAACTACGTGTGCCGTGAAACTTTGATAAACGAAAAGTGTGCCGCTAAAACCAAAAGGTTGAAAACGCCTGCTATAGACAAGTGAATACTTGCGTTAGAGCACCAACTGACATTGTATGAAAACTGTACAATGTATGAAGATACTTAGTAAATGAAAATTTGTTTTCGCTGTTGTTGTTTAATTTCTTCGCAATTAAAGAGAAAAGCTGCAAGTTTTTTTTTTATTCGACTGGATGGCAAACGAGCAAGTGGTTCTCCTGATGGTAAGAGATCACCATCGCTCTTAAACATCTGCAACGCCAGGGTTATTGCAGATGCGTTGCCAACCTAGAGGCCTAAGATGGAATACCTCAGGTGCCAGTAACTTCACCGGCTGTCTTACTCTCCACGCCGAAATACAACAGTGCAAGCACTGCTGCTTCACGGTAGGATTAGCGAGCAAGACGGGGGTAGCAATCTGGGAGGACCTTGCACAAGGTCCTACCACCTGCAAAGTGCTTCAAAACTTGTTCATAAAACTCATTTGCCCTCGACTTAACTATCAACCCTCGCCTGCGACTCGATAAGATATAAACGACTCGACTAAAATGCACTTGTTGCATAATATTGCTTGAGTTCGTTCGTTCTTCTGTTTAGCTGAAAGCATTCGCTGCATCAGATGACAAGTATACATAATTCGTATTTAATTTTTTTTGGAATACCGCTGACTTATTGTCTTAAAAAACTCATGGCACGCACCCCTACTTTTTCTGTGACGGATTGTTCATTATACCAATCAACAGCAATCTGTCACTTTGACAGTAAGACTTCATCCGTGCGACCCAGAAGTTCGCAATAAACTGAAGCACAAAGTTGTTTGATTTGAATTTCCCCAATTATTTGCTTAATTGGACTGGTTGTCAGACAATTACTGAAAGACTTTGCTGTACAGGAGTTTGGGTAAGGGCAAACATAAGATAAATAAGCTTTAAAGTAAAAAAAAAAACATTTTTATTACAAGCTTTTTTGCTGACTGTACTTTTTGTTGACTGTACTTGTATTGTCACCCAAACTACATTTGCATATCAAATTACAAGTCGATACCATTCACCGTTGAAGAGTTCCGTCCTGTGGAGATGATCCTGGCCGGACTACCAGGATTTCACTACCAGATTATTGTATTGTCACACAACTTACATAAGTATACAAAATTAGAAGTCAATCTCACTACTGAAAGTTGGTCAAATTTAACTTTGTAAGATTTGATTACAAACAGCAGTGACAGACAGACAGACAACGGAATAGGTGAAACTAATAAAAGCTTATAAAAATACATTGGTTGTTTATAAATCCTACCCTCTATGTTTAAATATCCTATAACTAAAAAATAAGCAAAATAAAATCAACCTAAACCTATAAAATCAACCTAAACCTATAATATAACCTACAAACTAAGACCTAAACTACACTACAACCTAAAAACCACCATTCCGCGTCGTACCCGGCTCAAAGGTGCCCATAATGCCAGCCGCATTTCCCCGCTGTATGGCCAGCGCCACCTGCTGAACCAGGTACGACCTGGAGCGGGGGTCGCAACCCCTGTCCCGTAGCCTACGGCCCAGCTCCCACACCAAAGATTTCGCTACAGCCCCCCAAGGACCAGCCGTCTCGACCGCAAAAGGCACGAAGTCATACGTAACTCCTATAACTAACACATACCTATAACTCCTACATTGTTCTATAGATCTAAATGAAATTTTCGCCATCAATATAAAAAAACATAACTGTAATAATAGTATGATCAGTCGGAAGAAGTCCACTGCTGAACAAATGGCTCCCCTTAGAGCACCATAATGAACGACAACTTGCCACTTGCAACCGATTGCCCATGGGTTGCCCGCAACTCTCACGATGTCGTCAGTCCATCAAATGAGCCACCTGCCAATGTTTCCTCCGCCACTCGTAGACTTCTCTCCCCCAATTGGCACTTCAACTTGAAATTTCTTCGAGCTATGTCGGTGACTTTAGTTCTTCGGCAAATTTCTGTATCCGAGCATAGCTCTCTCCATAGCTCGTTGCGTGACTCTGAGCCTCTTCAAGAGGCCAACAGTCAAGGCCCACGTCACAGAGCCAGGTCTTCACTGGCAACACGCACTGGTCGAAGACTCTGGTCTTCAAGCACTGTAATACATGGCTGAAAATAGAAAAATATCTTACATAACGCTAAATAAAGCCAATAACGTAACATGACACGCTTGACGGTAGAATTCGAGGTTCCTACACCTAATAACACAAATCGCACGCTTAGACATACAAAGGAATAACTTGAAATATATTACCGTTTGATTTTGAATCTTAGTTAGGTTTTACAAAGCTCAAAGCTTAAGTTATGGTAAATGTAAGTATTATATGAAAGCGGTTTATGCGGATTTCGCGTGCTGGGACGCCATACCGTTATTGGTGAAAGGCCAAGAAATAATAACTGGAGTGTATTCATTTATTTTTGTTTTTTTTTTCATTATTATGAAACTGGCCGGTAGTTTAATTGGCAATGCGGAATTTTAAATAAAGTTTGGAAAGGTTTTAAATCTCTACAGGGGTTGGTATGTCATGGCTGAGAAAGAAATTTTTTCAGACTTCTTCTATGCACGCACAGGTGTTTGGAAGCTGCTTATTATAAGTGGTATGCTTATAATAAGCAGGTACAAGGTGTAAGTCAATAGGTATACTGAAAACCTCATATACCTCAACATTTTTTTAATTTTTCAGACATGTCCTGCTTTTTTGGGAATAGTAGAAGTCAAAAAATACATGTTAAATTACAAAATTTTACTCGTACTCAGTTTTACAAAGTGGTTAGATTTTGCACGTAAATGTACTGGTATCGGCTTAGACATGTCACTGTTTATAAGTAAAGCTATTTATAAGGCAAATTTTACCATGTCTAAACTCTAGGGCAAAATAAACTATTTCATTTCAAAAGAGCCCATTGCAGATTTTTTTTATCTAGCATATTTAGTGGCCACGCCTCTGTGCGCAAACTCTGGCCCATGAACTTTGACCTTATTTACTGGTAACCCAGCGAGGTGATGCGGTACAAATACTTATTCATGCCGTCACATTTGTCAAATAATGAGGGTAGTAGAATTACCTAATGTTCCAATCCAGTTGTACTATACTAAGGGCCGGTTTCACCACTTGTCGACTAACTTTAAGTGTCAGTTAAAAGTAATGCCGTCTTTGTTTATTCGGACAAAACAAACAGAGACGGCATCACTGATATCCGTCACTTAAAGTTAGTCGACACGTGGTGAAACAGGCCCTTATAATCTATAGGTATTAAGAGCAAACAGTTAAATTTTGTTTCCGTTGGTGAGATACCGGCTAAAGACGATGGAACATGACTAATAATGGTTTTTAACACCCGTTCGTACCTAGATGTAAACAAATTATGTTGACACTCGATTTGTACCCCAATAGTCCGATTAAATTACAATTTGGTAGATGTACAGAAATCAGATGACACAACAATGATCTAGTACCGTCAAAATAGTACATTGTGTCTTAAGGGCGGTAAACAACCAATTACGAACGAGAGTCTATTAGAAGCCCGAAGTCGAAGACTGAGGGCTTTAATGAGTCGATGTTCGTAATTCTAGTACCGCCCGTGCGACATACAATGTTCTTCATCACATTTGCGAGTAAAATTGTATATTTGTAAAAGAAAAACTAATATTTTTCAATAATTGCCAATACCGCTGACTACGCTCTTGGCAGCGCCAGCTCCGCGCCCCCCTTCCCCCACAGCATGTGCATGTGCCCCACGTGCGCGCGCCGCGCTCCCGCACGCCATGCAGTAACAGACTCATTTACCGACCTTGGACTTCATGACAAGAAAATTAGTACGGGCAACGACTCATTTACCGACCACGGGTTTCATGACAAGCACATTAAGGTCGAGGGTTTTATTTGGGGGGTTGCAACCAAGGTAGCCTGCATGTTACGACACTGTTTACGAGCAACTGTGATGAAAATGTATTTATTATTAACTAGCTGTTGCCCGCGGCTTCGCTCGCGTTAAATTTGGGGTTACACAGATCATTTACTTTCTATGATCTTTATTTTCGTATCATAATAGATTTTTCGGAGGATTATATTTGCAAATTTTTGAATTTAAAAATCAACCTAGATGATCATAATTCGTCAAACTTTAAACCCCTGTTTCACATCTTTAGGTCAGGGGTGTAATTTTAGAAAACCCACGTGCTTCTTTTGCCCGCGACTTCGTACCTCGCGGCATAGGATTGTTCCCGCAGGATAAAGTGAATTCAAGAGAAAACCACACTGTCCGCGATTGAATTGAAACAGGCTTCTATTATTTCGGGTATCGATTTTTAAAAAGCTTTTACTAATAGTTTTTTTTTAATCCGCTCAGTTTTTCCAGAGATTCCCCAAACAACCAAGAAGCAGACAAAGTTAAATATTTCCTTTTCCCATGGGAATTTCCAAAAATCCTTACTTAGTGCACTCCTATGATACTTTATCTACATGTGTGCCAAATTCAGGTCTGTCAGCCTGTCCTGTCACAGTATACTGTTTTACAGGTATGGATAAATTTTGTTACGTAATGAGTTGATTGGTTTGGCGTAGGTACTTAATGTGTCCTCCTAACCGTTAAGGAGTTATACCTTCCATCATCAGCTCACCTGAATAACCAGAAAGAATACAACTAAAGGTCTACCTATACGTGCATAATGATGTTTAAAGAAACTTCTTCTAACTCCTAACCGTTAAGGAGTTTAACCTTCCATCATCAGCTCATCAACATGAGATGATGTCTGTCAGACGCAAATACTTAAATAACTCGAGATAATTATATAAAAACCGTAATGCGTGCCTACAAAATTTGAGGGTTGCCCTCGATTTCCCTGAAATTCCGTCATCAGATTCTGATTTGGTGACAATGGGACTATCTCAGGAGTAGATATTATTTCGAATAAAAAAATATTTAAAAAATCGGTCCACAATTGAGCGAGAAATCGGGGAACAAACATAAATAAATATATATATAACGGGATGCATAACCTCCTCATTTTTTTGAAGTCGGTTAAAGAGCTTTTTGCAGCGTACGTGCAGTATAAACTTTTGAATTTTGAAATTTTAGCTTTCTACAACCAGTAAAACGCAAAATCCTGTTTTTCCCGTTCCATAAGAATTTCGGGAAATGCTCTGTTAATGCTCCCCTACACTCCCCAAGGAACACACTTGCCAAGTTTCAGCTATCTACGACCAGTAAAAAGAAAAATCCCGTTTTTCCCTGTTCTCGTGTGAATTTTGGACAGTCCTCTCTCAGTGCTCCTCTACATTGCCAAATTTCAGCTTTCTACCAGTAAAACGAAAAGTCCCATTTTTTCCCTTTCCCGTGAGAATTTCGGCAAATTATCTCTTAATGGTTCCACAATAATACTAATGCTGTTTAATGTAAAATTGCAATAATACTAACGATAAATCCTGTTTTTTCCCGTTAACGTCAGAATTTCGGGAAATCCTTTTGTAGTGCTCCCCTACACTCCTCCCCAAGGAACCTAAATGCCAAATTTGAGTTTTCTACGATCAGTAAAACGAAAATCTCGTATTTCCCGTTCCCGTTGGAATTTTGGAAAGTCCTCTCTTAACGCTCTTCTACAATCCCCAAGCAACCTACATGCCGAATTTCAGCTTTCTAGGACCATTAAAATGAAAGATCCTGTTTTTTCCCTTTCCCGTGGGAATTTTGGGAAATTATTTCTTAATGGTTTTCTTCACTTCTCAAGCAACTACATGCCAAATTGCAGACTTCTGCGACCAGTAAAACGAAAAATCCCATTTTTCCCGTTCCCGTCAGAACTTCGGGAAATCCATTTGTAGTCTTCCCCTATACTCCTCAAGGAACCTATATGCAAAATATAAGTTTTCTAGGACCAGTAAAATGAAAAATCGATCCCGTTAAACTGAATATAAGTCCCGTTTTTTCCTTATCCCGTGGGATTTTCTCAAATTCCTTAAAACTGTTTTTTACTATTATAATCACCTACTTCTATGCCAAATTTGAAGAGTCTAGTAATTATAGTTCATAGAATTCAGTTAAACTGAATAATAATATATAAATCCCGTTTTTCCTTATCCCTTGGAATTTCCAAAAATCCTGAAATCGATGTTTTAATTTATGTAATACCTACTTGTGAATCAAATTTGAAGTCTAATTATTACAATTACTGAGATAGGGTTACTCGGAATCGAATATATAAATCCCGTTCTTTCCCGTTACCGTTAGAATTCCAAAAATCCTTCCTTAGTGGATGCCTACATTGTATAAGGTATCTATGTGCAAAATTTCAAGTCTAGGTCCAGTGGTTTGGGCTATGCGTTGAAATATCAACGATTGATTTTCGATTGACTTAGTCACCACATTACCCCCTTTCAGGGGTTGAATTCTCAAAAAACCTGAAACACGTGTTTACTTATTTGTTGTTAAGAATACTCCTGTGAAGTTTCGAATAAAATAGTCTTACTAATCTTGTTTCCCCATACTAACTTTGGACCCCCATTTCACCCCCTTAGAGGGTGAATTTTGAAAAATCCTTTCTTAGTGCACCTCTAGACCTTAAAAGGAACCTACGTGCTAAATTTGAAATCCCTAGAACCAGCGGTTTGGGCTGTGCGTTGATACATCAGTCAATCACTTTTGCCTTTTATATATATAGATGATCAAAATCAAAGCAATGCACTGAACGATCCTCAATAAAACGGTCAAATGGAACAGCTGCATACAACCATTACTAATAGCGTTCTACTTCCACATTTGTAGTTAAACAGAGACGGACAAAACGAATAGAAAAGAATTCACTATCGTCGGATTGAGAAGACACCAGGCAAAATTCAGGCATTTCCCTAATAACCTGGCAGGGAATGTCGGGTATTTCGACCTATTCCGACCTAAATGACCTAAATGGCGGAACGTTAATGTTAAGACTGGACTGTGGATAGCACTGCATATTATTGTTATGACTTGTTACTAGCTCTACAAATCTAAAAGAATTAACTACCTCTACAATGAATGCGACACCGGATTACTCAAGTTGAATTTATCAGACGTCATTTTATTTTGAATGGTTATCCTACTAATATTATCTCTCGCTGTCTCTCATTTGTAAATGCAAAAAGTTGACTGTTTCAATATATACCTACCTAGTTCATTACTCATAAATGGTTTAACATATTGGATTTGGCACATAATAAATGAAATAAAAAAGGTTATATTTTTTATAGAAAATGGTTTGACCGTGTAGTTTGTAATTAACAAAAAGTGTAGTTATTTTAGTGATATAGTAGTAGCATAGTCCCCAGGGCCCACAACATAGCGATCAACAAATTCTTTGCAGCCTACAGATAATATTTCATACTTTTACTGTTCAATTTGTTTTCAATTTATTCGAGAAATTACTATAAAAATTATTAAAATAAACACTGATAATGAATTCTACATCCTCAATTAAAGGAAAACATTAGTACTTTATGTATAAAGATGGTAGGAACAATTTATTGACAATTAAGAATAATAAAATAAGGTTATTAAAGTGGCTAGATTTCTTAGCAAGATGTCAACAAATCAAACAAAAATGTTCGTAGTCACTTTATCTCTAGTGTTGTAGCCTTAACCACACTCCCTTTATCTCGTCA
Organism: Choristoneura fumiferana; assembly: GCF_025370935.1. Lineage (NCBI taxonomy): Eukaryota > Metazoa > Arthropoda > Insecta > Lepidoptera > Tortricidae > Choristoneura > Choristoneura fumiferana. The sequence continues at coordinate 237,587 of NC_133492.1, forward strand.
CTATAGTGGAATTATCCTTACATCAATTAGTAGATATTTTCCAGCAATCCCTTGCAGACTCTGCCACTTTATTTGCTGTGTAAATAAGGAACGCCATTTCTCGTGAATATTGCTCGTTCCGTACAAGTTACGGGCGGTTTTTTTATTGCAAAAATATTGGCCTTTATTTTCGGCAATCGTAAGAGGGAATAAGATTTTATTTACTGAATAGGATAAGATTTAGCGGTGACGTAATCTACTTCATATAAGTTGTCACTTTTGTTTTTATCTCTCATACTCGGAAAGTGAGGCAAATCATATCTAACAACAGAGAGGAAATGTATACTTTTCTTCCCAAGGGTACCTAGATATAGATTAAAAAATAAAAAGGCATTGGATGTCAGTGGAACACATACGTATTCAGCCTATACGGCATATACATGATATAATTATTGTGTTTTTTTCGTTATTAATTACTCATATTACAAATTTTATAATGCAAGTCAAATATTATTAAATTATTTTCATTAGTTTCTTATATGCAGACGTATAAAACAAAAGAGTTAAGAAATTGTTGAGAAAAAAATACAATTGGTAGGTATTTGTAATGGTATATGTCCACACAGCTTATCTCTGTACAGCTTAACTCCTTGGTTCAATTTGATAATGATAACTTACTAATTTTAGAAATAAATTGACTAAAATTCTTATTTTATCTACTGTTTGTCTCTAATCATTAAATAATTTATTGCTAACAATAAAGACAGTTGATTTTTTTTTAAATGACCACATTAACCTTCGACCTATGCTTAAAAAAAGATACATTGTCTTTTATGAATTGTACAATTTTTTTCTATTTTTTTTATTCGATACATTTTTTCTCATATTATTTTGTATTATGTATATTTTTTTACTTTCCTTGTAGTCGAAATGAAAAGCAGAGTGTTTCATCATCATCATCATCTCGCTATGCTCGGGTGCCAAGTTACCTCGTATGATATTGGTTCTTTTCCTCCCTTGTTGAACAATCTACTATTTTCATGTTTAGGAATGTGGCTTGCAAACAGATTCACTATTTTTAATTTTTTGGCTCACCCGCGACCTTATGATAGCTACGTTTATGAAAGAAATCTGTGTTCACGCAGTTCCTCCACCTCCACACTGTAAGAATACACACAAATCATACAAGCCCATCTATCACCACCACCACTACACTGACGCGTTCCGAACTCAACCAGAGCTCATCTTCAGAGTTACACAAACGTTCACCATCCTACCAGATGTTACTCTAATAATGAGTTTTCTAAAATCTCCATCGATATTTGAAGTTAGTTATTTATACTTTAAGAAGACAGTCATTTTATCTAAGTAACCTATCTCCGATGATAAATGATCTGACCAAATTTATTTGAACGGACTACCCCAAAAACGTGTACATTGAATGGGGTGGAAACGTCAAGTAATATCGGAAAGCCATTTGGGCCATTTGGGCCATAACGGAGAGATACGACTTCTAATGAATTATCGCTGGCCGAATTCTTGAATCTCTTAATGGCGGTAGGTATCGGATATTAATGACAATTAGAAAATACCAGTAAATACCTACTGTTTCAGTAAAGCCAACAAAGTTAAGCAAGATGAAAATTTAATCGGTCAAATAAAACTAAAACGACTACGAATTTTTGATCTCAGGTCTTGGATGTTTAATATGTATTTAATTTAAGTATGTATTTATCTATATAAGTATGTTTATCCGTTGCCTAGTATCCATTGTACAAGCTTTGCTTCGATTGAGATTAAGGTCAATTGGTGTCAAGTGTCCAATGATATTTATTAAATCAGGCCAAGGTCCTCTATCTGGTCTTTCTTCTACTTTTCCTTCCAGCGTGTTTAAAGAGAAAATGACAAATGCACTCGAAGTCAAAGATATCTTCACGCTTTAGTACCTTGTCATTGTATGCCATTTAACAATTTTATACTAAAGTTCAAACTTGAAGTGACAGCAAAAAGATACTAAAGTGTAAAAATATACTCAGCGGTACAAAATTTGGCCCATACCTTCTTCTTCTTCTTCTCTTTTAAAATATGGCTTTTCTGTCCTAATTAATAGGACAATTTCGCCAGTGTCAAGTTAAAATCTCTTTGAGAGGCACGTTGTACGGTGATTGTAGTTTTTGCAACTTTATAGTAAAATTCCAGAAACCACGTGGAGACCACTTGCGCATTAAAAAATGTCAGACACGAGAGCAATATAGGATTTTGGGATCACTGTTCACTGTTAAGGTTAATCGCCGCATAAAACACTACCAAAATTATACTTCAACTAGCCAAAGAAACAGAAATAGCAAAATTAGGTATTGTCTACATCCGCCATCTTCGAATGCTACAAATCGAATCGGCCCATACCTGGTCACTGTATGCCATCTGACAACTTTATACTAATGTTCAAACATTAAGTGACAGCAACAAGGTACTAAAGTGTAAATATATACTCAGCGATACAAAATTTGACCCACTCTACATACAAAATTACCCGTTATGCACACATTTAAAGGCCAGATTTTTTGCCGCTCAGTATATTCTTACCCCCTTATTCATAAACTTAACAAGCCTATGTTAACTAACAAATGCTTTGTCCCTTTCTAACAAACACAAATGTTGAAATGACAGATAAGGACAAACGAATTTTAGCGGCATTTTAACTAAAATAGTTTGATTGTCGTTTATGAATAAGGGGGTTAGACTATAACTTCGACTTCGTTATAACCCCTAACGTATTTCACGAAAATCCTTCCCGAAAAACCCGCAAAACTAGATATTTTCACACAGATGATCATTGCAGATGGCAAAGTCTTACCTTCTACGTCAAACGTAGCCCCTCTACGCCGTAGCTCGTAGCACGTAGCACTTGGTTTAAGGCTCGTTTATTTTAAAGTAGGAAATGAAACTGCATTTGAAATTAAGGCTGAATTTTTAACTGCCGCTGCCGTACGTGAAAAGCTTTCGCTTTACTTTAAAAACATGAAAATAATTATTTTAAAAATATACCTTGGTTTTTCTGGACTTTTTGAATCATTCTAAAAAGATGCTGAATCCTAATCCGAATATCCTAATTCCTAATACACACGTGACACAAACATCACGCCTGTATTCCCAAATGGGGTAGGCAGAGCACACGAAACGTTACCGCTTCGGAGCCACTTTTAGCAATTTTAGGTTTTAAATCTGACAAAAACGGTACAATAGTGACAGGTTGCTAGCCTGACGCTTATGGTATACCTTAACCTATATCCTCAGTCGCCTCTTACGACATCCACGGAAGAAATGGAGAGGTAATTCTAACACCACTAATTCACACTAATTCCTAATAATATGTTATCCTCCTAATGTCTAAGTGAAATTTTGATAATAATAAATGAACATCAAACTTTATGTCATATAAGATAGAGTTTGAAATTCAAATTACAATAAGTCTTTTATAAAGGACTCTGAGTGTTAGGAGGAATGCAAAAGTTTGTAGTGTATGTGTACGTGTATGTGTGTGTACAGATCTATTTTGAATAATGTTTTTCCATCGATTTTCTCGGTTACGTTCGATCGTTCATATTTATCTTGATTTCCCAATTAGTTTCACTAAACTTCAGTTAGCAAAATACGACGGAATATTATTCACGACATCTGCATATTTGTTACTCCTTCTCGTTAAAAAAGGCTGCATGGTTTTGGATGAAAATTGTTATTTAAATAGCTGGACGTCTGAACTAAATTATAGGTTTTTTTTGTTAGACTGGATGGAAAACGAGCGAGTGGGTCTCCTGATGGTAAGAGAACACCACCGCCCATAAACATCTGCAACACCAGGGGTATTGCAGATGCGTTGTCAACCTAAAGGCCTAAGATGGGATACCTCAAGTGCCAGTAATTTCACTCTCCGCGCCGAAACACAACAGTGCAAGCACTGCTGCTTCACGGCAGGATTAGCGAGCAAGATGGTGGTAGCAATCCAGGCGGACCTTGCACAAGGTCCTACCACCTGCATAGGCTACTTTTTACTTCGACATTCTTGCAAAAATTTGGCAAATTCCCGGAATTTCAATTCAACTGTCAAATCTAATGATTTACGCGAGCGAAGCCGGCGGTAAAACACTACTTACCCGTATTTTTACCCCCGACGCAAAAAGAGGTGTATATTGTTATATATATTGACCGCTATGTGTGTTTGTATGTCTGTGTGTCTGTCTGTGGCATCGTAGATCTAAACGAGGGGACCGATTAGCCCTGTGTTACGAAACCCCACAAATTTCGGCCATACTTAAAATGTATTGAGGTTACGGGAACAAAAACTCCTAGCTCTAACCCCAAAACGCCATTATGCGTGACGCAATCGATCAGCTGACCATGAGGTCGATGCCCTTTGGAAGTAGGTTGGGCTATGAAGTATAATGGAGTTTTTACAGTTTTTATATGAACTGAAACAATTACTTTGCTCATCCGCGACTTTAGGATAGCTATGTTTATGCAGAAAATGTGTGTTAATGCAGTTCCTTCACCTCCACACTGTAAGAACACACACAAACCCATATATCACCACAACAAAGTAACAACATACAGAAAACAAACATCGCAAAGACGGCCGGACGCCCGTCTTGACGACTGGATGGCCAAGTGGTTAGAGAACGTGACTACGAAGCTGTCCCGGGTTCGATTCCCGGTCAGGACAGATAATTGTATGAATAATACGAATATTTGCTCTCGGGTTTTGGATGTTTAATATCTTTGTTTATCCGTTGCCTAGTATCCATAGTACCTACAAGCTTTGCTTAGTTTGAGACTAGGTCAATTGGTGTCAAATGTCCCATGATATTTATTTATTTATTTTATTTATTCAGGTATATTATTGGAAGTGCAAATGAGGCCAAAGGTGTATCTCACTGGTTCAGTAACAGCCTATCAGCTTAGTAGACTTTTAATAATCCGCCCAGAGCGCCAAGCTAATTATTTTTTAAAGTCGCTAAAACTAATTTCATTAAGTTTGCCGAGTACAGTCTATAGGGCCACAAGGACGTGTCAGATATTTTTTGCACGCTCCGCTGTGGCAGATATTAATGCTGGTGACTGTACGATCTATGTTTTAATTGCGTACTCCTGTTAAAGGCCTCATCTTATCTTCTATATCTTCTTATATATATAAAGAAGAAACTGACTGACTTATAGATCAACGCACAGCCCAAACCGCTGGTCTAGAAACTTGAAATTTGAAATATATGTTCCTTAATAATAGGTGTAGACGCGCACTAAGAAAGGATTTTTCGAAATTCTCACGGGATAGGGAATAAATGGGATTTATATTTTCACTTCAAAATGGCTCTATTTGCGTAACTATAATTATTAAAACTTCAAATTTGGCATGCAAGTTAACAGCTAAAACGGTTGTCAGGATTTCTCGAAATTCCCACGGGATAGTGAATAATGGGATTTGTATTTCACTTTCAATTATTGACCCTTTTACCGTAACTATAATTATTAGAGACTTCGAATTTGGTAAACAAGTAGGAATACTAACAGCTAAAAACTATTTTCAGGATTTATCAAAATTCCCACGGGATAGGGATAAAATGCGATTTATATTTTCACTTCAAAATGGCCCTATTTGTGCGTAACTATAATTATTAGAAACTTCAAAGTTTGGTATGCAGGTAGGTAAAAAACTGTTTCAAAGATTTTCCGAATATCCCACGGGATAAAACAAATAAAGAGGATTTTATATACTTACCAACTGAAATCAGAAAACGCATAAGCTAAACCTTTTATTGGGGACTGGGGATTTGGCAAACTGATGATGTTACCAGATGGTAACAATTATTTAGCAGTGACATCCTACTCATTCTGGTGAGGATCGTCTCGTAGAAGGGAACTCCTCAAAAGTTGATGGCACACGCAAAAGACTTTACATACTGTTAAATTTCAAAGAGCCTAGCCTAGTAGTAACTTACTTTAAAAGAAAATGCAAACTTTCCGCAGATAAAAATAAGTTTCAACGCGGAACTTTAATTTCTCGGGATATAATCCTATATCGTGTATGAAGTGGCGGGCAAAAGAAACGTGTAGTATGTACTTTAACGTTTTCTAAAATTCCAACCCTGAATCAGCGAAGCAGGGTTTCAAAGTAGTAAGAATCATAATTAATTACGTATGTAGTCGATTTTTTGTATTACAAAATTTGCACCATCTGTCTAAAAAAAATCTGTCTGTATTGTTTTCCATCATATCCTCCGAAAATTAATCAAACACGAAAAAGGATCGCAGAAAGTAAATGTATTTTACTCCAAATTTAACAGAGAGCGAAGCCGCGGGCAAAGCTAGTTCTGTATAAGTAACTAACTGAATAAATACCATGCAGTTCAACCGCTTTAATACGCACATAATCACGGTTATGGTATTTCTACAGTAAAGGAAAAATTTATGGATGAATGACGAGGTAGGTATAAAGTCAAACTCATAAAAGCATTTAATTACATACTCGTAGGTAAGCCCAACATTCCAAAGTTAATATTTAATTACAACCATAGTATAAAGTATGATGATATATCCGCAGTAGAACTAAGGTTACCACATAGCCGAAGAATTGCGAAACTAAGTGGCAGTGGGCGGGGCACATTGCTCGCAGACTGATGGCCGATGGGCCAGAAGGTTCTCGAATGGCGTCCGCGGACCGGGAGACGAGCTGTCGGTAGGCCTTCAACAAAGATGGAGCGACGACTTGGTTAAGATCGCGGATCGCGGTGATGCGGAAAGCACAAGACGGTCTGAGTGGAGAGCCTTGGGGAGGCCTATGCCAAGCAGTGGACGTCTTCGGGTGACGTTGATGATGATGTGATAGTATAAAGTATGAAGTCAGTGTGACATTACATTTAAATACCACGAGCTTTACGTTAAACGAAAACGTCGTGAGGAACCTGCACGGGTCCATGGGTCTGTGAAAATTTTCTATCCGCATTAGGCTGCATAAGAACTACGTCCAACCCCTCTCATTCTGCTAGGCCTGTGCCCAGCAGAGGATAAATGTAGCCTTGATGTGATAACTAAGTGCACAAAAAGAAACCTTCTCTTCTTTCACTTCATCATGTCAGCCGAAAGACGCTGCTGGACATAGGCCTCCCCCAAGGCTCTCCACTCAGACCGTCTTGTGCTTTCCGCATCGAACGCGATTCCGCGATCTTAACCAGGTCGTCGCTCCATCTCGTTCTAGAGGCCTCTGAGGCTCCGACGCCATTCGAGAACCTTCTGACCCATCGGCCATCAGTCTGCGACACTCACTGCCACGGTTTAGCCGTTTTTGAGATATTGAACTTTGAAGTGACAAAGTCAGGGTTTCCAATTTGTGGCTAAGGTTATTAGTAATTATGCCGTATTGCTCAATTCTGAATGTTAAATTTAGCAGCGAAAAACAATCTTCCTAATGGAGGATTACTACGTCATCGAGTTAAGCGTACCGCCGCTTACCTGTGGCACGCACGCTGCACCTACATAGCACTTCCACTTGTTTTTTATTTTAACCCCGACGCAAAAAGAGGTGTATTATAAGTTTGACCGCTATGTTGTCTGTCTGTCTGTGCACCGTAGCTCTTAAACAGGTGGACCGATTTGAATGCGGTTTTTTCGTAATCCTCGCAATGCTGCCTCGCTGTGCTCTCATTGCGCATCTTCCTCGAACGGCTACATAGCTTAGCATTAGTGAAAACGGTCACAGAGTTTGTAGCGTAGCTTTCACATCCTCGAAGCATAGCTGCATAACATCTATGGTGGAAAGGCACCCTTAATCCGATTCCCAGCCTGTTTTCTTTACGCCCACGTTGCTTTTGGCAGGCGATTTCGGGCGGAGGCCAAACGCTCAAGCGAACTTTGGCACTGGTCTACAAAATTACTGTTATTTGTAAATCTAAACTAGAGCATATTAATTTAGCAATGTATCTAACAGTTTATAGTACATTGTGTCTTAGGGCGGTCAATAAGGAATTACGAACGAGAGTCTATAGAAGCCTGAAGTCGAAGACTGAGGGCTTTAATGAGTCGATTTCGTAATTCTACTACCGCCCGCGGACTATACAATGTTTTTCATCACATTTGCGAGTAAAATTTTATATTTGTAAAAGAAAAAAATAATTGTTCCAAATATTGCGATACCTTAGGCTGCGCTCTTGGCAGCGCCGCCCTCCCCTCCCCCTCCGCAGCATGTGCCTGAGCCGCATGTGCATGTGGTCCTGCAGCAGCGCGCGCAGCACCAATCAGTACGGGCACCGACTCATTTACCGACCTGGGCTTCATGACAAGACATGTGTACGCGCAATGACTCATTTACCGACCACGGGTTTCATGACAAGCACATTAAGGTCGAGGGTTTTATTTGGGGGTTGCAACCAAGGTATCCTTCATGTTTTGACGCTGTTTACGAGCAAGTGTGATGAAAAAGAAGTTAAGTAATAAACCAGATGAAATGGAGCCCCGTATCCGTAACCGACACTATCGGATATCCGAAATAAAAAACTAACCGTAACCGAATCCGATATAAAAAATTCGGATAGTTTTCGTATAGGGGCAGTTTTTAAATGCGACATGTTATGACATAGGTTTTGTTTGCCAAGCCGTCAGACCAGCCACCGCGCGTCTACTGCATCTATTGTTATTATTTGTCTCGCTTTATTTATGACTCGTAACTATTAGGTACAATTGAAGTCAAGTCATTTTTATTCCATTTGTATATTGAAAGAAAGAAAGAATGGAAGAAAGAATTTATTTTAATATAACAAGGTTACAATTTAGATTAATCAGCGGACTCCGCACTAGACTCTGGGCCTGTATCGCGGAGACCAGAGAGTTTACAATTTACAGCAGTTACTTAAGTAATTAAGCTAATACTAAGTTGACACAAAGCAAATTCTTATATTACTTATATTATTTTTACACTTCCTTGAAAATCCAATATCCGTAACGAAACCGAACCTATCGGATAATCCGCAATAATTTAATATGGTAACCGTACCCGAACCGGTTATATATGTTTTGATTTATATCCGTACCTATCCACATCCAGATCCGAAGTGTTATACTATCGATAACATCCCTGAATAAACTTAGGTACAGATGTAGTGATAATGTTTTGTCATCGTACTTTGTCGTTAAAGTTCGTATTTATCTTGCTGTGTCAACTAGCTTACTGAAGTTTACTGAAGCTAATGGAGATAAAACCGTGGTGGCCTAGTATAAAAAGCCGTGGTGGCCTAGTGTTTGACCTATCGCCTCTCAAACAGACGTCGTGGGTTCAAACCCCGGCTCGCACCTCTGAGTCGTCCAAATTCATGTGCGGAATTACATTTGAAATTTACCACGAGCTTTGCGGTGAAGGAAAACATCGTGAGAAACCTGCACAAACCTGCGAAGCAATTCAATGGTGCGTGTGAAGTTCCCAATCCGCACTGGGCCCGCGGGAACTATGCCCCAAGCCTCTTGTTCTGAGAGGAGCCTGTGCCCAGCAGTGGACGTATATAGGCTGGGATGATGAATGGGAGAATAAATACGAAATTATCCGACAAATACAATGGAAAAACATAATTCAATAGATCTGTAATGGTGATTTCTTGATTCGCGAAATATCACGACTGGCTCATTTTTTTAACCCCCGACGCAAAAGAAGAGGGTGTTATAAGTTAGACCGCTGTGTGTCTGTCTGTGGCACTCCTTAGTTTATAACGGGTTACTGATTTGAATGCGTTTTTTTACTTGAAATCAGGTTTTCTAGCGATGGTTCTTTGAATGTTTCATCAAAATCGGTTTAGCCGTTATTGAGATATTGAACTTTTTGGTGACAAGTTCCAAACTTTTTGTTGTTACTTATTTCATGGCAAAATCTGAGAATT
>NC_133492.1:247879-249563 GCF_025370935.1 Choristoneura fumiferana
CTTTGCTATAAGCTTACTTTGGGACTAGGTTTATTGGTGTTAATTGTCCCGTTATATTATTTATTTATTATTTAATTTATGGTTTCAAGTTAAGGGAGTAATATTATTTCGAAAATATAATTAATAAGCGGGGTCTATTTCTGTATCTTTGACAATAAACCCGTGAGAGAGTTCATCATCATCGCATCATTATCAGTCGGAAGACGTCCACTGCTGAACAAATACCGTCACTAACTTCCTTCGCTCTAAGTAAAATAATATTTAATGTTTAAAATTTTTTGTCTCCAAATTAATAGCGGCTTCGAGGGCTGGCTTTTTCTTAGCACAAAGAATAAGCATTGCTATACAGCGTGGTAATGCTGCCAGCCTTCTGGGCATCTTACCACCTGGCAGTGATTTTGGGCATTTTTGTTATTTATAAGTTTAGTCTGTATGTAGTTTTAGTTACCTTTATTTTGTTTTGTACTTACTATGTTATGTTTTATTAATAAATACTCCCAAATAGTAAAATCAATATTAATTCAAATAAGGAATTTTTTGCATTGAAAATTGGGTCAGGTAATTTGCAAATATATTTTTCAATATTCCACCAAAATTTACCTATCACGTCGCGACAGTAAAATGTTATAAAAAATAATCTTTAATAATTTTGTAAAAATCAAGCGAAATTGCTATAAGACTATTTACTTCATAATTCATTAGTTTATTTATGTTTTTTGTAACACGTGTAAAATTCACTTTTTAGGGTTCCGTAGCCAAAATGGCAAAAACAGAACCCTTATAGTTTCGCCAACACATCCTAGCACATCTCTGGTTTACATACTCTTATTACTTTAGCAGTAGAGTCGTGTGTGCCGTGGTGGCCCAGTAGTTTGACCTATGGTCTCTCAAGCAGCGGATCGTGGGTTCAAACCCCGGCTCGCACCTCTGAGTTTTTCGAAATTCATGCGAAATTACTTTTTAAATTTACCACGAGCTTTACGGTGAAAACATCGTGAGGATTCCTGTGAAGTTCTCAATCCGAACTGGGCCCGCGTGGGAACTACGCCCCCCTCTCATTCTGGGAGGAGACCAGGGATGTAACGGAGCTCCGGTTCCGTTTCCGTTAAGTCGGAACTTCCGTTTGATATTAAACATCCGTTTCGGATCCGGTTCCGTTACTTTTGAAACGGAAGTTATATCGGATGTCAATGCTTAGCGTGGCGACGACATGAGCGGCGTACATCAAAAACAGAGGGCCAATTATGTAACAATTCTGGCACTCGCAATCACAATCAAATGACAGTTTTTGTATGCAAAAACTCGCGATCGCGAGGCGAGTGTCATAAACGTTACGCAATAGACCTTCAGGTTTAATAAACCTACCCTCAACATCTCTTCCACCTATCAGGCTTCGATTCTGGTTCCGTTTCTGGTTCCGATAAACTAAATTGAAAATATCTGCTTCCGCTCCCGGTTCCGATAAAACCACATCCGTTACATCCCTAGAAGAGACTGTGCCCGGCAGTGGGAACTATAAGTAATAAGTATAAGTAATAGTAAGTATTGCTGGGATAGGTAGATAGAATGATAGAATCGTTTGTAGATTACTTTGAGCACCATAACCACTCCCATTTCCGCTGTTGACTGTACCGCATAAATCAATCAATTATTAAATTAAAAATATCCCTAAAACCCGCCATGG
>NC_133492.1:249663-251413 GCF_025370935.1 Choristoneura fumiferana
GAAACGTCGAGGAGATTTTATCTAACAACGGCATTACGACATAGCATTTTTACCAATTCCTTTCACAAGTATTTGTGTACTTATGTACCTCACTTAATGACTTTAGAATAAGTATATAACGAAACGAGCTGCCCGAGTTAACGATCGACTGTTACATTAACCGATGCTAAATTACATCCGCATTTACCTAAAGCTTCCCCCAAAAAGGGTACAGTAAAAACAAAAACCGAAAAGATATTTCACTCTAAAAGAGCCCATTACAACGGTCTTGGGGAGGTAGGGGGCGAACAAACGGTTCGCATCAATTAGTAGAGGAAGCAGGGCAAACATGGGCTTAGGCGCAAATAATCGGAGGCTCATTTCCAACGGGCCCCTGCTTCCCCGTTTATGTTTACTGATCATTAACCGTCAAGATTATGCCAATAGGGTATGTTTGCGCTCTAATAGTCTGAAAAACAGCCGGCTTGGCAGTTTTTAGATAGATGCAATGACCTTTTCTTGATTACTAGGAAAAATACTGTTTTTAATGACATCGCTCTGGAACAGCAATATTTGTTTGTTAAGCACGGCTGGTCGCTATAACCAGTGTTATGTTGGTATATAAGATCGTGTTGGGACTTTTTTCTTAGTTGTTACATACGATATGTCGTTATAACTGATGTCGTTATAAACGGTTTTATTTCGGTTCTGTTTTGGATGTTGTAACATTATTGCAGAGGCTGGAAAGTAGATTATTTCTAAACGAAGATTTAGAAGGCCGAACGATCTATGACTCCAAGACGTATGGAATCCTTTTCTCAAAAAATACATTAAAAAAAAAGTAAACTTAAACCCGATATACAACCGAACACTTGCTCCCGGAAAAATGGAGCACTCTTTCGTGAATTGTGCCGCCTTTTTTTTGACGTTTGAGCACTACAGTTAAACACAAATACATCATTTAGTAAATTTTTTACACCTGCGCTGACTAATTGTAAAAAGCTACCTTCCTATTGAGATAATTCCTTGACCACTTTTATAAATTTGAATGTTAAAAAAATCAACGCATCGGCCAAGTATGGATTTTCATAGATAAATATCGCTGGGAAAGCCCATTTTTTGTCTTCTTTTTCAATAATAATCTATATTTCCAACCAACTCAGATTTTACAGGAAAAACATATACTTTAAAGCTCTATTATTTCCAACCTATACTCTACAGTAAAGCCATAATTTGAGATAAACTCTCTACTAGTGCAATAATTTTGAAATCGACTCAGTAGTGTCCACGATTTCGCTCGTATAAACCATTAAATCGACCAGTCGTATACAAATTAGTAGAAAGAAGAATTAAAACAGGTTAATTTTTAGCAGCATCATTCAAAATTATAACAAATCAGAATACAATTATTCCCGCTCATGGAACTTCGCGAAGCAGCGCTTGCAAACATTTAAACGGTATCTGTTGATGACGCTTCAACAACCCAGCAACCCTATCACTTCCCCGAACGCCTCTCAATATCCTAATTACTCCAACATACGTAAGGCTATATTTTTCTCATTACCCCCTCCCGCCATATATCCTGGCCATCAATCAAGGAGCGACGAGTTAAGTCGACACATGTAAATTGCAGTGCCGTACGCAGGCTTCACAAATGGCGAGGTTTTAAAATGGTTGTTTGATTTTTGGGGAAAGGCTTTGGGAGATAAGGGAAGAAAGCGTGTTACGAGGCGATTGATGACCTACTAGTCACTTTACTCGGTCTCGGTCT